>NC_134364.1:102862388-103083304 GCF_048569485.1 Anomaloglossus baeobatrachus
TCACCTGCGGTCCCCAGGCGGCCTGGTCCCCGCTCCCGGCGCCCGTCGGCAGCTTTGCTCCAGCCCGGCTCTCCTGCCTCCTGTTCACCGCTCTCTGCCCTGGCTTCTGGCACCCGGGCCTCGCGCATGCGCATTAAGGCGCGCGCGTGGTCATTGACCCTTTCTTAAAGGGCCAGTGTCCTCCAACAGGATATTGAAGGATCAGGTACTGGATATATAGGGGGATCCTTTCCAAGTGGGCGGGGCCTGTTCTTCGTGTTTTCTAAGCTAGGAGTCAGGTCTCCTTGTGTCTTGTGATATACTCACCTATCTCTCTCGTAGAGCCGCTCCTGCCTCGCCAACCGGTCCTGACGATACCCGAACCCCGAACGGTGACGGCCTGCCATCCCGTCAGTTCCTACCATCTCCGATCCCTGTGGTGACCCGCCTTCTCGCTCCATTGGTTCCGGACTCTGCCTGACGTCATCTCGGCCTCCGAACCTGAGCTCCGTCACCCGGACTACCATCAGAGACCCCGTGGTCCCAGGGACTTCTTCACTCCACTCCTCTGAACGGACTGTCCTGCTAGTGCTCCGGCTACCGGGCACCTTGCCCTCGGTGAGGTGTTCAGCCCAGTGGATCCACCTCCTGGGTCTGCCCGTCCACCTGGCCCTAACATATACACACACATATTATATACATATACACACATATTATATACATATACACACATATTCTATAAATATACATATATACACACACACATATACTCTATACACTGTGAGGTAGCACGGTCGGCTGCGCAGCAGAAGACACGGGATCCAGGCATATAGGTTCACAGCACACGGTTTTAATGTCCAAACAAAAGTCCATAACACAATACATGTGCCTCTCCAGCAGAAAACTCAGGGAGTTCTGTTCACTCCCTCACACCCGGCACACCTGCCCTCGTTCCTGTTTCCTTTTAACCCTTCCTTAAGCCTGTAGGGAAACAGCATTAACCCTATAGTGGATTTACTTTCTATCATGGAGTGAGCACAACCTGGGCGAGACATACCGGCCGTCATAGATAACCCCGGTCACAGTCTCACATACCCCCCCCCTCAGTTCAAGCGTGCGGGGTTGAACTCCAGCCATCAAACACGGGCCGCGGGACAAGGCATCGGCGTTGCCCTGCAACCTACCGGCCCTATGTTCAACCGTAAACCGGAAGTTCTGCAGAGAAAGGAACCACCGGGTAACCCGGGCATTCCGTTCCTTGGCGGACCTCATCCAGACCAGTGGAGAGTGATCCGTCACCAAGCGAAACTGCCGTCCCAGCAGGTAATAGCGTAGGGACTCCAAGGCCCACTTGATCGCCAGGCACTCCTTCTCCACTACGCTATAATTCCGCTCGGGAGGGGTGAGCTTCCTACTTAAGAAGGTGACGGGGTGTTCCTCCCCCTGAACCACCTGAGACAGCACTGCCCCCAGGCCGACCTCTGAGGCGTCAGTCTGTACTATGAACTCCTTCCGGAAATCAGGGTGTACAAGAACGGGCTGTCCGCACAGGACCCCCTTCAGGGCCCGGAAGGAGTCCTCGGCCTGCGGAGTCCAGCGCACCATGACGGACTTCTTGCCTTTGAGAAGGTCCGTCAAGGGGGCTGATAGTCCCGCAAAATCCTTTACAAACCTCCTGTAGTATCCCACGATACCCAGGAAGGCTCTAACCTGCTTCGTGGTCAGGGGTCTAGGCCACTTCTGGATCGCCTCAACCTTGTTAATTTGGGGCTTAATCACTCCTTGGCCTATCACGTAGCCCAAGTAGCGGGCTTCCGTGAGTCCCAACGCACATTTCTTGGGATTGGCTGTCAATCCGGTTGTTCGAAGCGCGTCCACCACCGCTTGTACCTGTTCCAAGTGGGTCTGCCAATCGGAGCTGTAAATAATGATGTCATCAAGGTACGCTGATGCATACGCCTGGTGGGGTTCCAGCACTAAGTCCATCAACCTCTGGAACGTGGCCGGAGCGCCATGTAACCCAAAAGGCAAGACAACATAGTGGAAGAGACCCTCCGGCGTAACAAAAGCGGTTTTCTCCTTGGCGGACTCCGTCAGTGGCACCTGCCAGTACCCCTTGGTCAGGTCGAGCGTGGTAAAATACCGCGCCTGTCCCAGCCTATCAATCAGCTCATCCACTCTGGGCATGGGGTAGAGATCGAACTTGGATATTTCGTTCAATCTCCTAAAGTCATTGCAGAACCTTAAGGAGCCATCGGGTTTTGGTATTAGGACAATCGGACTAGCCCATTCACTCCGGGATTTTTCGATGACCCCCAGGCGTAACATTGTCTTTACTTCCTCCGATATGGCTTGTCGTCGAGCCTCCGGTACCCGGTATGACTTCAGGCGTACCTTCAGGTGGGGCTCGGTGACAATATCATGTCGTATCAGACTGGTCCTACCGGGCAGCTCGGAGAAGACATCGGGGTTCTGCTGAACCAACCGTCTGGCCTCTCGCCTCTGAGTCTTGGTGAGGGCTTCTCCAATCCTTACTTCCGGTTCGTCCTCTCCGGAGGTCGCTGGAGCCGGAGGTGAACGACCCGAAGAGGAGGGAGATGGGGAAAAAACAGCCATCAGGCTTTCCCGTTCCTGCCAGGGTTTTAATAGGTTGACATGGTATATTTGTTCAGGTTTCCGCCTACCGGGCTGCAATACTTTATAGTTAACCACCCCGACTCTTTCCTTTATCTCGTAGGGGCCTTGCCACTGAGCCAGGAATTTACTCTCCGCCGTGGGGATTAATACCAACACCCGATCCCCGGGTTTAAAGGTCCGCACGGTGGCTTGTCTATTGTAGCGGCCGCTTTGCGCGGCCTGAGCCTCCTGTAAATGCTCCTTCACAATTGGCATGACCGCGCTTATGCGGTTCTGCATACCCAAAATGTGTTCAATCACACTTTTATGGGGGGTGGGCTCTTGCTCCCATGTTTCCTTTGCCAGGTCCAACAATCCCCGGGGATGTCGCCCGTATAACAACTCAAAAGGCGAAAACCCCGTGGATGCCTGTGGCACCTCACGGATGGCAAACATCAAATAGGGAAGCATCATATCCCAGTCTTTCCCGTCTTTTGAAATCACCCTTTTTAGCATGGTTTTCAGGGTTTTATTGAAACGCTCGACTAAACCGTCCATTTGAGGATGATACACAGACGTACGCAACTGCTTGATCTGGAGTAGCCGGCATAGCTCTTTGGTCACTTTAGACATGAATGGGGTCCCCTGATCCGTAAGGATCTCCTTGGGCAACCCCACCCGGCAGAACACAGCAAACAACTCCCGAGCTATAAGCTTTGCTGCAGTATGTCTGAGAGGTATCGCCTCGGGATACCGGGTGGCATAGTCAACGATCACTAGGATGTGTTGGTGCCCTCGAGCGGACTTTACGAGGGGCCCCACCAGATCCATCCCTATCCGTTCAAAAGGGACTTCTATAATGGGTAACGGTACCAACGGACTGCGAAAATGGGTCAGGGGTGCGGTAAGCTGACACTCCGGGCAGGTTTCGCAGAACCGTTTTACCTCCCCAAAGACTCCGGGCCAATAGAACCTTTGCAATATTCGCTCCTGCGTTTTCTTGACCCCTAGGTGGCCACTCATCAGGTGTTTATGAGCCAAGTCGAGGACCCGCCGACGATGCGGCTGGGGCACCACCAACTGTTCTACCCCCACGCCCCGTATTTCATCTACCCGGTAGAGTAAATCCTGTTTAAGAGCGAAATGGGGGTACCTTACCTGGGCACCGGGCAGCTGTGCCACCCCGTCAATTACTGTCACCCGACTCCGGGCATGTATTAATGTAGGGTCCTGGAGTTGGGCAGTCCCAAACGTATCCGGGGACGCCTCCAACTCCGGGATGGGTTCGACCGTCTCAGCCTCTCCTGCCAATACCTCTAGGGGCGACCTATCGGGTTCACATTCTGTCCCTATCATGGGGACCCCTACGGCAGGTGTCCCGGATTCAGGATTGTAGGGCTCAGGTCCCGGACTGACCAATATCTGAGGAGACTTAGGGGGTCCCTTCCATAAAGTCCAAAAATAGGGCAGATCCCTTCCTAGGATCACGTCATAAGGAAGAGTGTTAAGAAGTCCCACCTCATGTTGCACCTGACCGCAAGGTGCTGTGATGGTGACAATCCCCGTGGGATAGTCTCGGCGGTCCCCATGTATGCAAACCACCCCCACGGTACGTCCTGTGGCCTTTACTTTAGCCCTCAAGGTGGATCGCACAAGGGTCACTAAGCTTCCGGAATCCAACAATCCTGTAACCGGACATCCATTCACCTGTATTTGGCACAAGTGGGGCTCCGTCTCTGGGGAGACCAGGTCAGCGGTACACACCACCTGAGCATACATTGAACCCCGCCGGGTAACCCCACAATCCATGGGCTCCGTGGTGAGTGGACACTGGGCTTCCATATGTCCCACCCGCTGGCACCGCCAACATCTAATGGGGACGGAAACCCACTTGACGGGTTGTCGTTTAGGGTACAGAACCTTCCGGACCTCAGGAATGGCGGCCGCGGCCTCAGACGGGACGGTAGGGGACTCCTGTACCGTTGTCAGCGGTGGGTCCTTGGCCCTAGGCTTGGAGGGGCCGGACCGACGGGCGGTACGCAAAGTCTCAGTGTCCCGTATCAAGTCCTGCGTAGCCACATGCCGCTCTACCAGGGACACTAATTGGTCCAGGGTACTCGGGTCACCCTGTCCGACCCACCGTTGAACGGTGACGGGTAAAGTGCGCACAAAACGATCCACTACTACCCTTTCCACCATTTGCGCCGGGCTCAGAGTGTCAGGCTGCAACCACTTTTTTACAAGATGCAACAAGTCATAGGCCTGGGAGCGTACGGGTTTGGCTTCCTCATAGAACCACTGATTGACCCGCTGAGCCCGTACATAGGTATTCACCCCCAACCGAGCCAGTATTTCGGCTTTCAGGGTCACATAGTCAATGGCGTCCTCGGCACAGAGGTCCAGGTACGCTTTTTGGGGTTCCCCCGTCAGATAGGGCGACAATACCTCAGCCCACTGCGGGGTCGGCAGCTTTTCCCGCTCGGCCGCCCGCTCAAACACCGCCAGGAACGCTTCCACATCATCACCCGGAGTTATCTTTTGCAACGCTTGTCTCACCGCTTTCCGGACGCTGCCGTCGTCACCCGGTCCCGGGGTTGTTGCTGCCGGTCCGGCACGGATCGACTTGGCCAGGAGAACCATCTGTTCTTGGTGCCTTTTTTCCTGCAATTGCAAGGCTTGCTGCTGACGTGCATTGGCCTGCTCCATCTGTTCTTGGTGCCTTTTGTCCTGCACTTGCAAGGATTGCTGCTGACGTGCATTGGCCTGATCCATCTGTTCTTGGAGTTTTCTTTCCTGCACTTGCAAGGATTGGAGCAGGTGTGCATTGGTCTGTTGCTGCTGTGCATTAGCCTGAGCCAAATGCTTTAGTATGTCCTCCATGGCGTCGCTGGGTTTGGGCCGTAGTATAGCCGCTTGAATCCAGGACATGCGCAGCTGGGTCACCAGGGATGGATGCTACACCTCACCGGCTGTCATGCCCGCATTCTCCACCATATGTGAGGTAGCACGGTCGGCTGCGCAGCAGAAGACACGGGATCCAGGCATATAGGTTCACAGCACACGGTTTTAATGTCCAAACAAAAGTCCATAACACAATACATGTGCCTCTCCAGCAGAAAACTCAGGGAGTTCTGTTCACTCCCTCACACCCGGCACACCTGCCCTCGTTCCTGTTTCCTTTTAACCCTTCCTTAAGCCTGTAGGGAAACAGCATTAACCCTATAGTGGATTTACTTTCTATCATGGAGTGAGCACAACCTGGGCGAGACATACCGGCCGTCATAGATAACCCCGGTCACAGTCTCACAACACATACATATATACACACACATATACTCTATACACATACATATACCCTATATATATGCACACACACACACACACACACACACACACATATACTCTATACACATACATATATACGCACATATACTCTATACACACACACACATATATACCACAGACACACACACACATATACTATATACACACACATAAACTACCGTTCAAACATTTTGGGGTTTGGGGTCCTCCAGACAATTTTGTCTTTTCCATGAAAAAATCATACTTTTATTTATCAAATGAGTTGAATAATGACTAGAAAATATCGTCCAGACAGTGACGAGGTTAGACATAGTGATTTTTACTTGAAATAATAATTCCAGCTTTGCAGAGCTTTGGCATTCTAGCTGTTAATTTGCGGAGGTAATCTGGAGATATTTCCCCCATGCTTCCCCCCTCCACAAGTTGGATTGGCTTGATGGGCACTTTTTGCACCATACGGTCAAGCTGCTCCCACAACAGCTCTATAGGGTTGAGATCTGGTGACTGGGCTGCCACTCCATTACAGATAGAATACCAGCTGCCGACTTCTTCCCTAAATAGTTCATGCATAATTTGGAGGTGTGCTTTGGGTCATTGTCCTGTTGTAGGATGAAATTGGCTCCAGTCAAGCTCTGTCCACAGGGTATGGCGTTGCAAAATTTAATTTATTCAAAATCCCTTTTACCTTGTACAAATCTCCCACTTTACCAGCACCAAAGCAACCCCAGACCATCACATTACCTCCACCATGCTTGACAGATGGCGTCCGGCAGTCTTCCAGCATCTTTTCAGTAGTTCTGTGTCTCACAAATGTTCTTCTGTGTGATCCAAACACCTCACACTTCGATTCGTCTGTCCATAACACTTTTTTCTAATCTTCCTCTGTCCAATGTCTGTGTTCTTTTGCCCATATTAATCTTTTCCTTTTATTAGCCAGTCTCAGATATGGCTTTTTCTTTGCTGCTCTGCCCTGAAGGCCAGCATGCCGGAGTCACATCTTTACTGTAGACGTTGACACTGACATTTTGCGGGTACTATTTAATGAAGCTGCTAGTTGAGGACCTGTGAGGCGTGGATTTCTCAATCTAGAGACTCTAATGTCCTTGTCTTGTTGCTCACTTGTGCAGCGCGGCCTCCCACTTCTCCTTCTACTCTGGTTACAGCCTGTTTGTGCTCTCCTCTGAAGGGAGTAGTACACACCGTGGTAGGAAATCTTCAGTTTTCCTTTCGTCACGACAGCACCCACGAGAGAGGGATCCGCCCCCTTCAGGACAGGAAACCTACAGATAAAAAGGGGCGGTCCCCCTCCCTCATCAGTTGGTTTCCTGTCCTGCAGGGATCGAAACCTACAGTACCTGGGTCCAGTTGAGTCCGTGCGGTCTCCAAGGGAGCGGCGGAGCTCAGGATCCGGATGCACGGTCGGTGGAGCTCCCCTCGTGGACTCCGTCCTCCGGTGCACCTCGTCCTCTTTCTCCTGGTCCGGCTTTGCCTCCAGGGATATGACGCCTGCAGCAGAGCGTGCTTCTACCGGAATGTGTGCGCGGCGGGGGGGAGCTGCTGCCCCCTCCCCATTCTGCTGACCACTCTCTCCCACCTCTCACCCTCCTGCATCTGCTGTTCCGTCTCCCACCTCCCACTCTCCTCCATCTGCTGCCTCCTCCATCTGCTGTGATCCTGCTGTCTAGATCCATCCTGTAAGGTAGCTATCCCCGACCGTACTTTCCACCCTCCCCAACCCCCCTCACCCCTTGCCCCTCGCCAACGGAGGGGGGCGGCAAATTTGACGATCGCCTTGGGCGGCAAAAGGAGTTGCTACGCCACTGCATGAAGGGATATCATTGGCCTGGCAGATCTACACGAAATAGCACCTCAGATCATCACAGAACCTCCGCCATGTTTTACGGTTGGGTGAAGGCAGTCTGGATGGAATGCTTCTTTCAGCTGTCTCCAAACGTACACTCGGCCGGAGGTCGGAAATAGGGTAAACGATGATTTGTCTGAGAATATCACGTTTCCACTGCTCGAGGGACCAATTCTGGAGGTTTCTACACCACTCTAAACGCTTGGACACATTTGTCATTGAGAGCAGCGGTTTTCTAATTGCAGCTTTCCGTGGAATCCAGATTTGATCAGCTCCCGACGGACAGTTTTCGTGGAAAGTGGGTTCTGCAGGTGTTCATTGAGCTCAGCAGTGATTTTCAGAGCCGTGGTCTTGCGATGCTCTCACAATTCGCTTTAGAGTCCGACGGTCTATCTCAGTCAACTTCGACTTTCGGCCGGACCTGTTCTTTGCTGCGGACGTTTTTCCTTCTCTTTCAATCGCAGTCATTACTTTGGAGACAGTACCTCTTGACACGCCAAGCATTCGGGCACTTTCTGTTACACTAGCGCCTGCCATACAAGCACCAACAATTTGACCTCTTTGAAAATCCGAGAGGTCTGCCATTGGTATCAGGTTCTCATCAATGTTCTTACAATTCTGAAAAACAAACAGTTAATTTACATACACATTACATAACACAAATAATCAACTACAAAACATCAACATATGTCACAGTTTGCATGTTTATAACCTGTTCGAAGATTATGATGCCAAAACGTTAGGTGTTTCCATTATTATACACGCATATGTGCCGCTCCCGTGCCAGCAGCCGGTAGCTGCTTGGGCCCGGACCTTCCGGTGGGTGACTCGAGGGTCTACAGACCCGGGGGTCTCGCGGACACGCCGAATAAAATGGGGGACGTAGATGTACGGGCTAGGCCGTAACAAGTTCATGACGCCACCCACGGTGTGTGGTGAAGTGGGACACCACCGCTGCTGTTACAGGGCACCCAGGGGAGATGTTGTGCAGCAGGTTGTTAACCCCTCCGTGGGCAGGAATGGTGGCCCCAGGAACCGGTGGCTCGGTGCAGGGGAAATGACGACCGCAGGGGGTGTTGGTGTACTCACTTTCAGTAAAACACACGAGTCTCTGGTAAACCAAGGTGGTGGTGGCCAGTGCCGCGGCCGGTTGCGTTCGGGATCCCCCACCCGGCTGGTGGTCTCTATCCTTTTCCTGCACCTTTTTGTGTTCAATGGACTTCCCCGGTATGAAACTCGGGAGTCTGCTCCCGGCTGGATGTGGCCTAAGGAGCCGTGCCCGCAGACGCTGGCCCGTGGGATCTCTGGGCCTTTGCGGTGACCTTTTATCCCAAATCGGTGGGCTGTTGTCTTCTATGAGGGACTTTGGATGGGGCAGGACCTATAGTCCTGGCCTCAATCGGTTAATTAACCAGTTCCAGTAGCTTCTGGCTCCTGGCTTCAGGGTCCGAGTACCCCCCTTTGTGCACGGTTTCCGGTCGGGTCCCCGGTGTCGGTACTGGCGGGCTACAACCCTGTCCCGGTCCACCTCGGTTCTGCCGAGCCGTCTTCCCGTCTCCTGCTGATGGAGACCACCGTCTCCCTCCTAGCCAGTGGCACCAGGGCTCCTACCCTGGTACCTGTCAGTTTGTTTCAGGCCTGACACACAGGCCTGACTTCCACTCTCACTGCGCTCTAGACAAGACTCCACTCGACTGTTTACTTTCCCGCCCCGGGCTCTCTAAACCCCTGGGTGGGCATGCACCAACCGCTTGGCCACGCCCACTGGTGTGTCTATCTGTCCCTGAGGGGGGTGACTAGGGTTTAATGGTTGGCTGTGTGTTTCCTTGTGTGGGAATGGTGTAATGCAGGGGCCTGTCTGTGACTACCTGCTTTTGGCCAGGGCGTCACACTTATATGTAGTATATATATATATATATATATATATATATATATACAGTATATATAGTATATCACAAAACTGAGTGCACCCCTCAGTTTTATGTACATATTTTATTATATCTTTTCCTGGGACAACACTGAAGATTTGACACTTTGTCAGCAGCTGCAGAACTACAAGGCTCAGCATACTCCATCCAAGACTGTATGCAGGAGTTTTTTGCCCACCAAAAAATTACATGGGCTTCGCCATATTTTAATATGCTAGCTAGGTACAGCAGGCAGGTACGGCTGCCCCCAAACCCCAGCTGCCTATTTGTGCCCGGATGGGAACTAAAAATATAGGGAAGCCTTTTTTTTAATTATTTCATGAATTTCATGAAATAATTAAAAAAAAAAACAAAACGACATGGGCTTCACCCCATTTTTGTGTCTGGCCAGGTACAACTAGGTAGCTGGGGATTAGAATCCGCAGCACAGGTTGGCCCGAGCTTTCTGGGCCCCTCTGCTGCGAATTGCAGCCCGCAGCCGCCCCAGAAAATGGCGCTTTCATAGAAGTGACATCATCTGGCGCTGTATCCAACTCTTCCAGTAGCCCTGATGCCGGGTGGCTTGCTGGGTAATAAAGGGCTAATACTAGCTTTGTTTTACTAGCTAGTATTAATCCAGAGATTCTTAATGTCAGGCAAGTTTGACCCGGCCATTAAGAATCTCCAATAAAGGGTGTGAGATAGCGACCACCAATGTGGTAAATGGTCGCTATATGTCGCAGTGGAGAAGGTCGCTGCAATATTAAACTGAAGAGGTTACTATGGGACTTTTAGTTCCACAAAGGCTTGTTTCTGCATATAAGGGTCAGGTTCCGTTTAATAATGCCTGTGTGCTGTGCAGGTCTGGGAATCACAGACCTCCACCTGTGGGTGTGTCCAGTCTGATTTAGGAGACTCAGTGTGTGTTCTGAAGAGTGTGAGAGCAGAGCAGGGAGCTCTGGGTGTATCAGCCTGTTGGAGGCTGAACACAGGGTTCTGGAATTCAGCAAGCCAGGCTGTTTAGTGCTGTGGCTACTGGACCAAAGCTCTCCTGGAGTGGAGAGACAGACAGGAGTCTACAGAGTGTCTCTGGGTTCTTGGAAGGAGCCACAGCCAGTGTTGTTCCCTGGCAGGAGCCAGTGTGTACAGGCGCTACACTTCCAATAGAGACTGTATTGGACTGGAAGCCCGCGGTATGTGGTTGTGCTATGTTTTTGCCTTAAGCCAGGAGAGGCCTGTTATGTTTAATGTTTGCCGATTATGACAAGTTTTTAATAAACGGCTGGAATTTTTATAAAAAGACTGTAGATGTGTTGCTGAAGCTACCTCACCCCGCTGCATGTGAGTTGAACCCCCAGGTTGCGGGGTGCAACGTTACAAGGGTTAAAAAAAAGACACCACATAGAGAAAAAATACTTTAATAGAAATAAATACACAGACACACTTAGAGACTCCATGTTTATTACTCCCTCTGACCCCTCCACGATCCTGGTCTTCTGTCTTCTTTCTCCTTCAACCCATGCATCAGACAGCACTGCATGGGAGGAAGACGCTGCTGCTCCCGTGCAGTCTAATCACTCAGTGAGTGAGCAGAGGCTGCGGGTTGTAAGCGGTGACGTCATCGCTACCACCGTTGCAATAGTAATCTGACAGGCGGGTTACTATAGCAACGGTGATCTCCGATCACCTGATTCCCGGCGCCGCTATTCACCGGCTGTGGCATCCAGTCACTGCATGTGAGCTGACTCTGTAAAAGCGCCGACATGCAGGAACGGGGAGCCAAGCATGTGCCCAAGCATCTTGCCGGTACACGGAGATGCTCGAACGATCACCGCGTGCCGGAGAGATGCACTGACAGGACCTAGCAATGACGTCCAGCCATGTGACCAGTCTGTAGCCAATGAGATAATACACACGTGACTGGTCACATGCTATGACGTCACGGAAGGTCCTATCATCAGTGCTGGTTACCGGGAGGGCACAGTGATGATCGGAAGGAGAAGCGGCGGGAGACAGAGTCTGCAGGACGCATCGCGGGGACCTGTAAGTGTAATGGCAATGTTTATTAACTGTATGTGTATATGTATAATGTGTTTGTATGTGTTTGTGTTTGCCTGCCATTGTTTTCAATGGGGTTCGAAGGTGTTCGTCAAACGTTCGCCGAACACACCCGCCGTTCGAAGAACCGAAACGAACTCGAACTCTAGGGGGATGATGAGGAGGATGTCTGGATGTATCTCTGAAACACAGGTCGCGTCTGGAAACAATGTTGCCAGAGTCACTTTGACGTGTGGTCTCCAACCAATTTGAAATAACCAGCGTAGGTAAGGCAAACAGCTGGGGACTGTTATTCTCAGGCTGGGAAGGTCCATCGTTATTGGGCCCTCCTCAGCTTAAAAATAGCAGCCTGCACCTGCCCCACAATTGGTGCATCCATTAGATGTGCCAATTATGGCACTTTACCTAGTGCGTCCCAATTGCCCTGGTGCTATGGCAGTCGGGGTAATACAGTTAGGTCCAGAAATATTTGGACAGTGACACAATTTTCGCGAGTTGGGCTCTGCATGCCACCACATTGGATTTGAAATGAAACCTCTACAACAGAATTCAAGTGCAGATTGTAACGTTTAATTTGAAGGTTTGAACAAAAATATCTGATAGAAATTGTAGGAATTGTACACATTTCTTTACAAACACTCCACATTTTAGGAGGTCAAAAGTAATTGGACAAATAAACCAAACCCAAACAAAATATTTTTATTTTCAATATTTTGTTGCGAATCCTTTGGAGGCAATCACTGCCTTAAGTCTGGAACCCATGGACATCACCAAACGCTGGGTTTCCTCCTTCTTAATGCTTTGCCAGGCCTTTACAGCCGCAGCCTTCAGGTCTTGCTTGTTTGTGGGTCTTTCCGTCTTAAGTCTGGATTTGAGAAAGTGAAATGCATGCTCAATTGGGTTAAGATCTGGTGATTGACTTGGCCATTGCAGAATGTTCCACTTTTTTGCACTCATGAACTCCTGGGTAGCTTTGGCTGTATGCTTGGGGTCATTGTCCATCTGTACTATGAAGCGCCGTCCGATCAACTTTGCGGCATTTGGCTGAATCTGGGCTGAAAGTATATCCCGGTACACTTCAGAATTCATCCGGCTACTCTTGTCTGCTGTTATGTCATCAATAAACACAAGTGACCCCGTGCCATTGAAAGCCATGCATGCCCATGCCATCACGTTGCCTCCACCATGTTTTACAGAGGATGTGGTGTGCCTTGGATCATGTGCCGTTCCCTTTCTTCTCCAAACTTTTTTCTTCCCATGATTCTGGTACAGGTTGATCTTTGTCTCATCTGTCCATAGAATACTTTTCCAGAACTGAGCTGGCTTCATGAGGTGTTTTTCAGCAAATTTAACTCTGGCCTGTCTATTTTTGGAATTGATGAATGGTTTGCATCTAGATGTGAACCCTTTGTATTTACTTTCATGGAGTCTTCTCTTTACTGTTGACTTAGAGACAGATACACCTACTTCACTGAGAGTATTCTGGACTTCAGTTGATGTTGTGAATGGGTTCTTCTTCACCAAAGAAAGTATGCGGCGATCATCCACCACTGTTGTCATCCGTGGACGCCCAGGCCTTTTTGAGTTCCCAAGCTCACCAGTCAATTCCTTTTTTCTCAGAATGTACCCGACTGTTGATTTTGCTACTCCAAGCATGTCTGCTATCTCTCTGATGGATTTTTTCTTTTTTTTTCAGCCTCAGGATGTTCTGCTTCACCTCAATTGAGAGTTCCTTAGACCGCATGTTGTCTGGTCACAGCAACAGCTTCCAAATGCAAAACCACACACCTGGACTTCCTGTTCCTGTCCTGGCTGAGGTGGCAGCTTAGGGGAGAAGCTCCTGCCACCCCTCACAGAAACCGACTAAAAACAGACCCCCCGGACGAGCCACCAAACAGAGAGCAGCACAGGAAGTTACCTAAAGCAGACAGCTATGGAACGGTACCTCCTGAGAAGCTCTGGGAGCAGTGAATCAGCCTGGAGAAGCTTTGATATGGACAGAGGAGAAGATAAGATAATGGCACCGAGCCTGATGGGGGAGGAGCCTGAACGCATGGTGAGAGACACAGAAAAGCAAACACAGAGCTGGAAGGGGAGAGATAGGGGAGATATGAGCGAGGAGACAGGAGATAAGGAAGATATGAGCGAGGAGTCACAGGAGGACACAGCAGGAGAGAGGTGGATGCAGGGGACTGATGATGGTGGATCGCAATGGGAGGATGAAGGAGATATGGAGGCAGAGGGGAGAGAAGATGCAGACAAAGCAGGGCAGCTCAGAGACACAGCAGTGTTGGAGGATGAAACTGACAAACAGCACAGGGAGATTAATCCCACTCAGACTCACAGGAAGTCAAATGCAAGAATTCATAGTACCCCTTCCAAAGGAAACAAAAAGCAGCCTACTACACCAACATCACAAGCCTGCAAGCTATTGGGGGATGGAGGTGGTGGCCCAGTCCAGACAAAGAGAACTAAGAAAACAGCACCACCTGCAGGCCAAGACAAGTACACACAAAAGCTTAATGTGGACTATAAAAAACTGGCTGAAGAAGTGACATCACACTTGTCATAAGAGGTTAAAGTGGCTATTGAGGCAGCCATACAAACATCATTAGCTAATATGCAAAAACAGATAAATGCCCATGCCTCTAGACTGGCAGAATCAGAGCAGAGAATATCTGACTCCGAGGAGACAATACTGGCTATGCAAGCACAAATAGCAGCTCTAGCAAAATCTAATGAATACTTGAAGGATAAAGCGGACGATTTGGAAAACAGATCGAGACGAAACAACTTACGTATAGTCGGGTTGCCAGAGTCTGTGTCGATTGGACGGTTGGATAATATATGCGAGTTGGAGCTACCGCAGGCCCTGGGCATAAAGGCGAAATTCAGAGTTGAAAGAGCCCACAGAGTGGGTCCACTGAGACACCAGGAGGCGAATAAGGGAGAGGGCCAAAACTCAAACAAGAATACCCCGATAAGAGCCAGGCAGGTGATTGTCAAGTACCTTGATTATAAGCATAAGGAGGAAATATTGAGGGCCTTTAGAGAACGAAAGCGTCCACTACAATATCAAGGCAACAGACTGCTAATTTTTGGGGATTATTCAGCGGAAGTATCCAGAAGGAGAAAAGAATTTACCAAAATTTGCTCATTTCTGTACAACAAAAAAGTAAAGTTCCAGCTATTATACCCTGCTACACTGAAAGTTAGAAACCCCAATGGCTCGTTTGTATACTACAAGGACTACAAAGAAGCAGAAAACATTCTCATGGCAGAGCTCAACAAGACTAGGTCAGAAAGGCAAGAAAAAGGAGCTAGTGGAGAAGGGAATAATAGAAGAGGATCCCCCACAAGCTCAGGAAGAGATGTGGGACGTCTTGGGGGACAAAAGCAAGTCGAGACCAGGGAGGAAAGGAGGCCAAGCCCGGGTCGACAGCATAATTCTCGCCTGGAACACAGGAACCAACCCTTGGAGAGAAACCACGATACCTGAACTGGAACTCGCTCATTGTTTTTCCTTTTTTTTGCCTGTTTTTTTTTTTTTTTTTTCTCTCTTCCCAAACAGGGAGAGGCGTTGAGGAGGATGCATTACGGAGAGAGGGTTGGGGAGGTGAGAGGAGGAGGGGGAAGGGAGAAAAGAGAGGAAAACATCCCAAAGTCTGGGTCCTCTTCCCCCCCTCTTTTTTTTTTTTTTTTTTTTTTTTTTTTGTTCTTCTCCTTTCTTTCTCCATCTTCTCTCCCCTTGGTCTTTTTTTTTCTTTTTTTCTTTTTCTCCTTTGTCCAGGAACATCATCCAAATTCAAATGAAGTGGGCCTGTTCTGGGCGGACTGATGGCTACCTGGAGTCAGAGATAAGTAGGACTGGAGAATCTTGCTGAGGTTTTGACATACTGTGCTAATTTTTGCATAATTTTCAAAGGCTTATTCAAGTTAGTCCGGGGATAGAACATATATTTTTTGGGGGGTGATTAGGGAGCTACATATTTTGGCTAGGAATAGGGGAGCTCACCAACGTGGCGGGAAACGCCGTGGATTTCTCGGAAGGGAAAATATGTTTTACAGTTACATGCTTTTTGTTGTATTTGTTATATTTGCAAGGTGGGGAAAGGGAGTGTCGATTTTGTGGTACCAACTGTGATTCTAGTGTCGAACATCTCGTCTTCCTTGATGCAGGGGCCCATAGGGGAGGGAGTAGTAAAAGCAGAATACACAGGTTAACATGATACAGATAACTACGTGGAATGTTAAAGGGCTGAGATCACCTAACAAACGAGCAATGATATTGAGACATCTGAAAAGACTAAAGACAGACATTGCCTTATTACAGGAAACCCACTTGGGGGGGAGGACTTTTTCCGCATGAAGAAACATTGGGTGGGCACCGTTTACGGGGCAGCGGCACAAGGTAGAAAAGCGGGCACTATGATTCTAATAAATAAACAATTCAGTCATGAGGTAGTGGCACATGAGGCAGACGACCATGGAAGGTGGCAGCACTTAACAATCGTTAGTCCAGCGGGTAAACTCAGTATTTATAATGTCTATGGCCCAAATTCACAACAAATCACATTCCATGATGACATAAAGGCCACCATATTAGCAGATGGGGAGGCTAACATTATAGTGGGAGGCGATTTTAACACCGTCCCAGACTCAGCTGAAGATAGGAGGAGGGGCGAGGAGGGGACAGCTAATGTGGGCAGGAGTTTAGACAATAGGGATGTAACATTAGAAGACGTAGGACTGAAAGACATCTGGAGACTAACTCACCCACATGACAGAGAGTATACACACTTCTCTCACCCTCATGATAGCTGGTCACGTATTGATCAGTTCTGGATCTCGCAAGACTTACTGAGTGGAACGCAAGATTGTGTGATAGAGAATATGGTGATCTCTGATCATAGTCCGGTGAGATTGGGCATTAGAGAGAAATTCAGGAGAGGTACAGATATCATATGGAGATTCCCATCGTTCCTTCTCAGGCAAGATAATTTCCACAAGGTGCTACAGGAGTGGTGGGGAGAATTCGCAGAGGACAATAAGGAACATAGAGAGTCCCCAGTGATATTTTGGGAAACGGCAAAAGCGGTCCTAAGGGGCCGTCTGGTGGGGTATGCAGCCATGATCAAACGGAAAACCAATGAGAATTATAATTTCCATAGTGAAGCAGTACGGGTAGCATATACAAATTATGTGACAAATAGATCTCCCATGACAAAAGGCAGATGGTTGGAGGCAAAAGAGGGATTTGACGAATGGGCCAAAAAAAAGGAACAACTATTCTGGTCGCACAAGGAGGTTGACTTACATAGGTTTGGCAACAAGGCGGGAAGGATGTTGGCCAATCTGGCAAGGGGCAGCAGAAAGATGACAGTGATCTCTAAACTGAAAACAAAGGGGGGAGAGGTGACTACGGATCCTAAGGACATTAATAAACTGTTGGGAGATTACTATAGAAAACTATATGGGTCAGGGAATAACGACATGACTGATGAGGCAGAGTGGCTAAGACAAGCCCAAATGCCTAGCTTGACGGAGGAAGATTTGAGTGCCTTAAACGCAGATATCACAGTAGAGGAGGTGACGAGAACAATTGGGGAGCTTAACACCAACAAGGCACCGGGACCTGACGGTTTCAATAGTGAATTCTATAAGGCTCTGAAGGATCTGATCTCGCCGGATCTAACCTCAGTCTTTAATGCTTTCCTGGGAGGGGCGGAAATACCCAAAAATTCCAACATAGCATATATTAAATTACTCCCCAAGGGAACCAAGGACCTGGATGATCCCTCTAGTTATAGACCTATATCGCTCATAAATCAGGATTTAAAAATTATGTCCAAGATCATGGCTAATAGACTGGCCGAGATCTTACCTAGGATCATTACGAATCACCAGGTGGGGTTTATTAAGGGGAGAAATGCCGTTACCAATATTCGAAAGACAATTCTAGTGGTAGACGCGGTTAGACTGGGTCTCACTGAGGGAGGGGCTAGACCTGCCCTAGTTACACTTGACGCAGAAAAAGCGTTTGATAATGTAAATTGGGGGTGGTTAGACAGGGTAATGGAGGCCATAGGGATTGTAGGCAAGATGAGACTTTACATTAGAAACCTTTATGCCAACTCGGGAGCTAGGGTTCACACTCCGGGCTTTCTATCAGACGTGTTCCCTTTGATGAAGGGAACAAGACAGGGCTGCTCATTATCTCCTCTTTTATTCAACCTGGCAATCGAGCCGTTGTCAAGAATACTACAGGGACAAAATAGCTTTAAAGGAATCAAGATAAGGGGTTCAGAAGTAAAGACAGCGCTTTTTGCTGATGACATCATACTTTATATGGGGGACCCCGGTGCGGATGTGCCACAGACTCTTGCCTTGATTGAAAAATTTGGCTCATTCTCCGGTTTCAAACTGAACAAAAAAAAATGCGAGATCATGTTCCTAAAGGGGCATCATGGGACAATGGGGGGACAAATAAGGGATGGCTGTCTATGTGGAATTCCTATAGCACAATCTTCAATTAAATACCTGGGAGTGCATATAGGAAGATCGGTGGAAACAATCTATAACTTGAATTATGGACCGCTAATCAGGAAAATTATAGTTCAATTAAAGGGATGGAAAGGTCTGCCACTTCCATTACTGGCAAGATGTCACCTGATAAAAATGATGAGCTTTCCTAGGCTGCTGTATCCCTTCCAGACAATCCCGCTATTGCTAAAACTAAAGGATGTGAATAAGCTCAACTCCGCGTATACAGAATTTCTGTGGAGGGGAAGGAAACCCAGAATAAAGCTGCGTACGCTGATGAAGTCAGCAGAGGAGGGAGGTCTAAACTTTCCAGATGTCCAAGGGTATAATCTTGTATGTATCATGAGGCATGTAATTGATTGGGTGAGAGGAACGAGTAGGCACTCAGATCATGCGATGGAAACTAAATATGCGTCACCGTGGGATCTGACGTCCATTCTGCACTCCCCACTATCCAGGGTTGAAGGGCACATAAGGAACTCAATTATATTCCGAGACACCATGCTAACATGGAAGTCGGTAAGGAAAAAACTGGGGCTCTCATGGAAAGTGTCCAAGTACTTGAACCCCTGGGCATTCCCAAATTTTCCCCTGGGACGAGAAAACAAGCTATTTACTAGATGGAAAGAGAGGGGAGTCAGGAGAATGATAGATGTTATGAATGTGGAGGACAGGAGGTGGATGACAGGTCGGGAAGTGCTGGATAAGTACAACCTTAATAGCTCACATGTCATCCAGTATGAACAATTGAAACATGGAATAATAGGAGACCTGGGTGTGGTTGGAAGAGAGCTGAACAGAAGTTCGATTGATGAGTTACTGGAATGTGATGTAACAAGTATAAATGTCTCTAAAATATATCGATCGCTAAGGGGGGTGCTTATCTCTCGGGAGGATAGTCGGACTTTAAAAGCGTGGGGGAAACAATTGGGAAGGGAAGAAGTGGTGGATGATATACTGAGAGGATGGGTACAAGTGCGGAAACATATTACCAATGAGAGATGGAGAGACACTCAATTCAGAATTCTACATAGGGCCATTATAGGTTTCAACATACCAGGTAGGGATAGGTGGTGTCCTAAGTGTCAAAAAGAAAAAACGGATATGCTGCATGGGCTATGGGAATGTGAGACAATCGCTAGGTTCTGGAACCAAGTCAGACTATTTGCCCAGTCAACATGGGGAATTTTCAGCAAACTAGACTTAATGGTGTGGATTTTCCACTCCTTTGAGGGAGGAGTAGGAGGAGGACCGAGCACGCAGGAAAAGAGGAAATACGCAATAATGCATGACATAGCCTTGATAGCTAAGCGTTGCATCTTAAAACACTGGATTCAAAGGGAGGGCCCATCCATAAAGGAGGTTGTGGGCGAACTACACAACCTTCTGAAGTGGGAAAAACTAGAAGCGGAGAGGGATAAAGATGGGTTGACAGCCAAGTTTTTTGTGAGATGGAGACATTTTATTGAAAGCCAATTCACACAGGGAGAAATAATTAACCTGATGGCACCTTTTGTTCACTCGGAGTGGTATATCCTGAGCGATATCCAGGACAGCCTGGGTAAACTGAGAATCACCTAGGAGGGGGCTCTGGCGGGAGGGGGAGACGAGACGGTTGGGAATACCAAGACACGCTAGCAAAATTGAAATCATTCAGGGACGACACAGAGATTTAACGAATTGTATTGCATATGTTATATTATATTTCATTACCTATGTTTTGGTTTAATGTTACTGTATACTATCTTAAATCGAACAGCAACATGGAACTCCAAAAAAAAAAAAAAAAAAAAACCACACACCTGTAATCAACCCCAGACCTTTTAACTACTTCATTGATTACAGGTTAACGAGGGAGACACCTTCAGAGTTAATTGCAGCCCTTAGAGTCCCTTGTCCAATTACTTTTGGTCCCTTGAAAAAGAGGAGGCTATGCATTACAGAGCTATGATTCCTAAACCCTTTCTCCGATTTGGATGTGAAAACTCTCATATTGCAGCTGGGAGTGTGCACTTTCAGCCCATATTATATATATAATTGTATTTCTGAACATGTTTTTGTAAACAGCTAAAATAACAAAACTTGTGTCACTGTCCAAATATTTCTGGAACTGACTGTATATGGGGTTGATGTCAGCTGTGTTTTGACAAAAGTCACAGCTGCTATCAAACTGGGTTGGTAATGGAGAGGTATCTCTGAGACCCCCTATTACCAACCCTGTAAGTAAAAAGAAAAAAACATAAACACTCAAATATCTTTATTTGAAAAAAAATAAGAAAAAACACACCCTTTTTTTTTACCAATTTATTAACCCCCAAAAATGTAATCTTTAAGACGTCCCACAACGATCCAGGATCTGCTACATTCAGAAGCTGCAGTAATGGAAAAGGCGATTGATCACTGCAGCTCCTGGGACCCACTGAGGGCAGCGGGGGACGTAAGTCAGATCACCAGAGTTCACAGCCACGGTGCCAAGTATGGCCATCAGTGAACCTGCTGCTGGATTGCCAGACTGCCGGATTGCGGAATATGGCAGCACAGCAGTCCGGCAATCAGGTCACCGGAGTTCACACTCGAAGGTTCCCTTGTTGCCCTCAGAGAATCCCCTGCTGGATTGCCGAATTACTGTGTGGCCGTGTCCAGCAACCCGACAGTCAGTCCAGCAATCTGGTGGCTGGTTCAACTGAGTTCACTAAGAGCAGTGGGAGAGCCCCCGTGTGTGAACTCCGGTGACCTGATTGCCAGAATGTTGGATTGTGGGACACGACTATAGTCCCACAGTCCATAGCTGTGAGGCCCAGAAACCGTAAAGGGGCCTTTAAGGTAGTCTTTAAGGTTCCCAGAGTTTACAGCTGCTGGGACATCTGGAGGCTGTGAACCGTTCACTGAGTTCACAGCCTCCATGTGTCCCAACAGCTGGGAATTCTAAGAAACATAAAGGCTCCCTTAAAGTCTTCTTTAAGGTTTTTGGGCCTCACAGCTGTCGGGAGACCCGGTGGCTGGGAGCTCCGGTATCCTTTAGCTTATCAGAGCTCACAGCCACTGGGTCTCGAGGCAGCTGTCAACCTGCCTTTAATGTTCCTGGAGTTCTCAGCTGCTGGGACATCTCGAGACTGTGAACCCTATGAATGTTTCCAGGCCTCACAGCTACGAGACTATGGGACCTCTGTGCCGCCATGTCCCGCAATCTGACAGGTCCAACAATCCGGCAGTCAGGTCACCTAAGTTCACAGTTGTGGGCTCCAACAATGCTCTCAGTGAACTCTGTTGAACCTGGTCCCGTATTGGTGGACTGTCGGATTGCGGGACATGGACGCCCAGCAGTCTGCCAATCTGACAGCGGATTCGCCCCCAAGTGTGAACGCTGGTGACCTGACTGCCGAATTGCCAGACTGTCAGACTGCGGGACACGGCAGCGGGTTCAACTCAGTTCACTGAGGGCAGCAGGGGAGCCCCCATAGTGGTGACCTGACTGTTGGACTCCTCTACTCCTGTGTCCTGCAATCCGGCAGCGGGTTTACCTGTGGTCACATTTGGTACCATGGAAACTCGGCTGTGAACTCTGATGACCGCACCTCATTTTTTTTTTCACTGTGCCTGTCAATCACAATAATGCCAGTTAGCAAAGATAGCTATAGCATTTCTGTGATTGGCAGGCAATCCCCGCATGTTTAGTGGCTGGCTGAAAATCAGGCACCAAACATGTTGGGAGCAGACTTGAAACTCAGAAGGTGAATACTAAAATAAAATATCCCGAATACTTTAATCTTCCAAAGAGTAAGGAATAGTGCCAAATATATTCGTTCACCATAAGTTAGCACTTCTTCTTTGCCGAGATAATCCATCTACCTCACAGGTGTGGCATATCAAGATGTTGATTAGACAGCATGATTATTGCACAGGTGTGCCTTAGGCTGGCCACAATAAAAGGCCACTCCAAAAAGTGCAGTTTTATCACAAAGCACAATACTACAAGTTTTGAGGGAGCGTGTAATTTGCATGCTGACTGCAGGAATGTCATCAGAGCTGTTACCCATGAATTGGAAATTGAAAGTTCATTTCTCCATCATAAACCATCTCCAAAGGCGTTTCAGAGAATTTGGTAGAACATCCAACCTCACACCCACAGACCACGTGTAACCGCACCAGCCCAGGACCTCCACATCCGGCATCTTCACCTCCAAGATCATCTGAGACCGGCCACCTGGACAGCGGCTGCATCTCGGTAAAGCTCATCTTCTACACATCGTCCTCATCGGAGTCTCCACCTGACTGCAGTTCATTGTCATAACCGACTTGAGTGGGCAAATACTCACATTCGATGGCGTCTGGCACGTTGGAGAGGTTTCTCTTCACAGATGAATCCCTGTTTTCCCTGTACAAGGCAGATGGGAGGTTGCATGGATGGCGTCGTGTGGGTGTGTGGTTTCCTGATGTCAGTGTTGTGAATCGAGTGGCCCATGGTGGCGGTGGGGTTCTGGTAAGGGCAGGCGTATGTGACTCGCCCACCCCAGGGCTATGGGACACCCGGTGCCGGGCCGGACTAGTCCGGTGGTAGTCAGTGGTGGCTGGGCCCGGCTCCGTGGCCCTGGTGGGTGTCAGTAGAATATGTGGCTTGATGAATAAAGTTTGTGTTCGTGACGCCACCTGTGGTATGCGGCTATTAAGCCGCCGCTGCTGTGTAAGGCCTCCGAGGTGATGAAGTGGCAGCAATGATGAAACTGCTCCCCACAGGTGGAGCAATGCCCCGGGGCACTGTTGGTGCTCGTGAGAGTCTATGGTGTAGTGGAAGTCTAAGCAGCTAGAATAACAGAGACCACTCCAAGGGTGCAGTTCAAGTTCTTTTACTCACACTTCTTGTCGGGGCCCGCAGGGGCCCTTGGACTGCTGGGACCACTGTCAGGGACCTCCGTCGTTTCTGGGTGATTCTTGAAGCAAAACCCGGTGCCCTTCTCTTAAGTGTCTCTATCTTCTGCTGTCTTCCTAAGCCTTGCCTTTTATAGGGTAAACCTGGCTTGGCCTCCACAACAGCCTCCGGGCTGGGGGGTCACCTGTCGGCTGATTACCCCTTTTCTAGAGGTGCTGCTGTGGGCCATGGCCCGGGGAGTTTACAACTTTCCCTGGGCCTCGGGTTTTACTGTTTGGAGATGATTTTGCACTCCTCTGGTTTCTAGGGACCGTCCCCTGTTGCAGCTTGATCCCTCCACCGATGTTCCTGTGGAACAGGCCACCGCAGCTCTACAGCTACCCGTGGCCCTCGGACCCCTTCTGTTCTCTGCTTGGTGGCACCTGGACCCTCTGAGTCCCAGGATCTTCACCAGGAAGCGTCTCTTTCTTCTTTTCAGCTCCTGACTGACTTGGAGCTCTCTTTCCTTTCACTTCTCCTCCTTGCCTGCCTCCTGCAGGCCTCCTTCTCCTTCCCCTCCCTCTCTTCGACTAACTAAACTTGACCTTCCTTTCTTTGTCTGCACTCTTGTGGCTCCTCCCACCTCCCCAGTTGCTCTGATCTACCCTATAGGAGCAGGGATGGGTCTTACGGCCCCTCCCAGCATGCAGCATGGGAGGGTAACTGCCACTATCCCTGGTCCCAGTGTGTTCCTAGCAATGGGTGTAGTGTGGATTTACCAGGGGACCAGTGTTCACTCCCTTCCTCACCCAGAATGGGCATCACACCGCTGGATGGGGTGCAATGACCTGTGGCGACGGAAGCCTCAGGGGCGCCACACTCCCCCACAGCGAATCCCAGCACGTCCTCGGGCTGAAAAGACAACAAAAACATGTGGAAGAACTGCAAAAACATTTTTGTTATGAATAACAGTAAAACAATAAACTTTTCTTCCCTTTATTGGAGGCACAAGTACTTTAACGTTGCAAACTTTCTTATGAAGAAACTCTATATGTGCACTTTCAGTCTATTGCACAGTTTGGGCACATCCCCCATAATTCTGGTAGGGGGCACAATGGGTGCAACTAATTACATTTTTGGCTACAACAAGTCCAGTAGCCCGACAGTTCGTTCAGCTTCCTCAAGCTACAAAAACAACATACCAGCCACTAAGTCCAGTGGCCTGGTAACACAGGACACATGCATCGACATTCACCGGGGACCGCATTCCAGTTCCGTGGCCCGGTACATAAACAAAGGGGGGTGACTTCTTCAAAAAGCACAAGGGGCAGTAAGGCAGGGTAGGGTGTCATCTTCGAAAAGAACATTAGGGCAGCACAAAAGGGACATCTTCACAAAGAATGAGGGGCAGACAGGGGCTATGTACAGTTCAGCATCTTCTTTTCCTTTTTACTCGTGAGGATAGATGCGGGGGTCCCACTCTGGCATTGCTCCGGGCAACAGGTATGCCAACGAGATCATTGTCTGGGTCCCCTGGGCGCTGGTCACTGACCTACTGCGAGGCGCTGCAGCCTGGGCAGGAATGGGGCTTCTTGCATGCTCAGCTCAGCGTTCCTGCAAAGGGCTGCTGGTTTGCAGGGGGCTGTTGCTGTGATCTTTGGGGTCTTGCTTTGGCCGTGCACCTTGCATCAAACAAGCCATGGAGATCCGGGTCTGTGTCTCCTGCGTGGCTGTTGCAGGCCCGCTGCACAGTTCTGCGGCTTGGGCCTGCTTTGAGGGAGTGCTGCGGCTGCTGCTGACAGGGGAGACGCTGCACGCTGGCATAGTGCGGCGCCACTCCGGTTCTTCTGGGGCCGCCTCCTCCCGCAGGATGTGTACATGCAGAGCGTACCAGCCCCGGCTCCCCATCAGCCGGATGTACTCCACGGTGTCACCAGGCTTGGCATCCCGCCCTGGGTGGCCTTTGGGCAAATGCTCCTCGATATCCCGGCGGGCCACAAAAACATCTTTGCCCAGTCCGGGCTCTCTAATGAAGCCCCAGCCTCCTTTCTGCCGAAAGTCTATCACTAGGCCCCGTCTCACTGGGCCCTGTGACCCCTTGAGGGCCTTTCGGATTTGTTCCTTGGAGGCCAGGTTGAACGCCTCCTCGGCTCTCCGCTTCTCCTCCCGGGCCTCCCGCTCCCGCTGGTACTCCTTCACCAATCTCTGGCAGGTCAGCTCATTTGCCAGGGGAGTCTCCTTGGGCCGCAGTGGCTGCTGCAGTCTCCCACTCTCTATGGGCACTGCGTCCCAGTTCACTCCCGGGGATGTCGTTCCCAGGAGGCTCACAGGGGGACTCGGTAGGGGGCCCACTAGCTGCTCGGGGTCCACCCCTCCCTAGGCTCCATCTTCGGGGGTTTCAGGCAGGCCTCCGGTGCCCCACCGGGCATCAGCGGGGCTGGCGGGGAAGGCTTGCGGGACGGTGGAGGGACTGGGCGGTGGCGCTTGGTGGGGCAGTGGGTCCGGACGGGTCAGGGTTTCAAATAGCTCACCCGGTCGCTGCTCAGCGGCCTCCATCCTGTGGCCCACGCTCTCCGGCACCATCGGATTTTCTCTCCGCCGGTCCACCTCCGTCTGCATGCTGTACAGCCTCCGGGCCAAGATCTTCATCTCCTCCCTGAGCAGGTCCAGCTCCGGATCCATCTTCCCGGTCCCTGGTGCGCACTTCTGCAGCCTCTCTGCCATGCTGCCGACCTGGGGAACGCTTGCTGGAACACTGCTCGGGTGCTCGACCACGCCACTCGGCTGCACCCTTTCCCTTCTCGGAGGCGGGGCCGGAGGCTGCACTAGTATCTGGCGCCACACTGGCGCCCAGCCCATCACGGCCGGCACCGCTCCGCTTGCGATAAGGTACATTTTGGTTCTTGTCTGGCCTGGCATCTAGGCTTGTTCTGCCAGCCGGCCAGCTTTTCTAGTCGCCATTTCTTCTTCCGCCTTCCATGGCGGGCACTGCTTCGCGCTCTTTTCTTGGACAAGGGGGCGGGGCTTCTCTTCGCGCCCTTTCTGCAGGCACGCCCCCCTTCTTCCCGCGCTCAGTGTCTTCAATGGCGGCAGTTTCTCACAGTAAAACACAGGCTATTTCACGATTCTTCAGGCGCACAGTACCCGGTGTAACCGGGCACGAAATCCTGTTCGTGACGCCAATGTTGACTCGCCCACCCCAGGGCTATGGGACACCCGGTGCCGGGCCGGACTAGTCCAGTGGTAGTCAGTGGTGGCTGGGCTCGGCTCCGTGGCCCTGGTGGGTGTCAGTAGAATATGTGGCTTGATGAATAAAGTTTGTGTTCGTGACGCCACCTGTGGTATGCGGCTATTAAGCCGCCGCTGCTGTGTAAGGCCTCCGAGGTGATGAAGTGGCAGCAATGATGAAACTGCTCCCCACAGGTGGGCAATGCCCCGGGGCACTGTTGGTGCTCGTGAGAGTCTATGGTGTAGTGGAAGTCTAAGCAGCTAGAATAACAGAGACCACTCCAAGGGTGTAGTTCAAGTTCTTTTACTCACACTTCTTGTCGGGGCCCGCAGGGGCCCTTGGACTGCTGGGACCACTGTCAGGGACCTCCGTCGTTTCTGGGTGATTCTTGAAGCAAAACCCGGTGCCCTTCTCTTAAGTGTCTCTGCCTTCAGCTGTCTTCCTTAGCCTTGCCTTGGTAGGTTGAACCTGGCTTGGCCTCCACAACAGCCTCCGGGCTGGGGGGGACACCTGTCGGCTGATTACCCCTTTTCTAGAGGTGCTGCTGTGGGCTATGGCCCGGGGAGTTTACAACTTTCCCTGGGCCTCGGTTTTTACTGTTTTGAGATGATTTTGCACTCCTCCGGTTTCTAGGGACCGTCCCCTGTTGCAGCTTGATCCCTCCACCGATGTTCCTGTGGAACAGGCCACCGCAGCTCTACAGCTACCCGTGGCCCTGGGACCCCTTCTGTTCTCTGCTTGGTGGCACCTGGACCCTCTGAGTCCCAGGATCTTCACCAGGAAGCGTATCTTTCTTCTTTCAGCTCCTGACTGACTTGGAGCTCTCTTTCCTTCCACTTCTCCTCCTTGCCTGCCTCCTGCAGGCCTCCTTCTCCTTCCCCTCCCTCTCTTCGACTAACTAAACTTGACCTTCCTTTTTTTGTCTGCACTCTTGTGGCTCCTCCCACCTCCCCAGTTGCTCTGATCTACCCTATAGGAGCAGGGATGGGTCTTACGGCCCCTCCCAGCATGCAGCATGGGAGGGTAACTGCCACTATCCCTGGTCCCAGTGTGTTCCTAGCAATGGGTGTAGTGTGGATTTACCAGGGGACCGGTGTTCACTCCCTTCCTCACCCAGAATGGGCATCACACCGCTGGATGGGGTGCAATGACCTGTGGCGACGGAAGCCTCAGGGGCGCCACATATGTAGGCGTATGTCATGTTAATTTTCTGGTCCTGAGGAAGAGTTCCCTGCACCTTGAAACGCGAATGTTGATTTTCTGGTCCTGAGGAAGAGGTCCCTGCACCTTGAAACGCGTAGACCTATGGAATAAAAGAGTGATTAAACTATCAACATCTCTACATCTTATTTGGCGGATTGCGCGGGTTTAACCCCTTTTTCTCCTCCTACACTGAAGACTTAGGCGTATGTCATGGACAGTGAACACAGGTGCATTTTGTTGATGCCATTTTGAATGCACAGAGATACCGGGATGAGATCCGGAGGCCATTGTTGCCATTCATCCACCACCATCACCTCATGTTGCAGATAATAATGCTCGGCCCCATGGTGCAAGGATCTGTGCACAATTCCTCGAAGATGGAACTGTACTGCCCCCGTGCAAGCAGCCGGGCTGCTGCTGCTCGGATCCGGATCCGCGGTGGCTCGAGGGGTCTCCGGACCCCGGGGGTTGCGCGGCCACTTTATTAAAAGAGGGGGGGAGATATGTACAGGGGGCTTTTTGGAAAGTTTGTGACGCCATCCACGGTGCGTGCTAAGGGGAGGGACCACCGCTGCCGTTGGGGAGCCCGGTGACGATGGTGCGACAGCCTGATGTTTAACCCCTCCCTGGGTAGGGGGATTGTGTCCCGGGGCCCATTGATGATGGATGGTGTTTGGGTGCCGTTGGGGAATAGGAACAGAGTTTCCAATGTACTCACTCAGTCCCAGAATAACCACACCGACAACTTGTAAACCAGAATTCTGAGCACCACTGGAGCCCGCGGGGAGCACGCCTGGATCTGTGCCCTTGGTGTTGCTATTGGTCTGTGGCCCTGTCCCTACACCTTAGTCTTGATTGAACCCCTTGGTATGAAACTCTCCGGGTCCCGCTCACCCGTATGGCTAACAGAGTGAGCTTGCTCTCAGGGTTCACGCGTAGGATTTCTTTGGACTGTAGTGGGAAACTCCTATCCCATCGGTGTGCTAGTACCCCGATTTTGGAGTGGGTTAGGGATGACACTTGAAGTCTTCACCCCCTTCGGGTAAATTACCGGAACGTGTGAAGCTACTTTCTGGCCTTGGGTCCACGTACCCCGTCGTGCCCTGGCCCCTGCCCGGTGATAGCTCAAGGCCGCCGGCTGCCCTCCTCGGCTGTTCGTGTCCCTTGTTACTGTCCCCTGCGACCGGGTTCCAGCTCCTACCATGCCCAGACCATGCCTCCCCGTTGCCATATCATGTACAGGGTCACTTTCCTCTCGTCCGCTCCACACTTCAGTCATTTTCAGAGAACATTAATGAGACGCCATAGCATGTGGTTCAACAACTTGTCTTTACTTCCTTTCTTCATTTCAGTTACAATTCCTTTCCTCTTTCCTCCACTTCTTTCCTTAACAACATCTGTCAACATCTGGGCTACACGTCACAGTATTCAGACCCACGGGAGTTCCCTCCGACTCCATCTTGCAAATAAATTTAGTGGCCGACCGTCTTCCTGGCACCTGGGTTCTGTAAGATACCGCTAGGCCCCTCAGTTCTCCGTTTAACGTCACTCTGGCGTTGACCGGATCATACAGTCTTCTAAGCTTCCGTTCCCACCCACAGGGATGCTTGTGCTAGGAATAGTGTAGCACCCAGGGATATGGGATACTCGGTTCCGGGCAGTGTCTCTATTGGGAATGACACGATGGTGGCCGTTACCCGGTTCCGTGCCCTGGGCCCTTTCTGTAATGGGAATATTTACAGGGGATTGGTGAATAAAGTTTATTTGTGACGCCACTTGCGGTGTTGCGGCTATATGTAGGGAGCTGCAGCTGTGGCGCCCTGGACAAGCCAGGGGCCACAGAGAACAACACCCACACACCCCACACTCCCAGCAGGCACACTGAAGTCAGACACAAAACCCTTGTTGCCTTCCTCCAGGGGCTGATGTTCACACCAGGGGGTGGGCCAGGTGGTTGGTCCCGCCCACCGAGGAGTTCACAGTCCTGGAGGCGGGAAAAGTAAGCAGATTAGTTTTGGAGGTGAAAGTGGAAGGAGGAGAAGTGGTAGTGGAGCAACTAACTGACAGCGTCCAGGTGTGTGGCCCGGGCGAGACAGCAAGGTTGGCAGACGGTGGTGACCGTCTGCAGGAGTGGCCTATCGGAGTTTACCGTAAGGACCGTGGACAGGCGGTGGCCCGGCGGCACTGAACCGGTAAGCAAGGAGAAGCCAGCACCATCTGGCAGGGGCTTACTGACCCCGGCAAGGCTAGGAATCGCCGTGAATTTGCCAAATTCGTTAGTGAAGGGAACCTCCTGGGTTTCCCAACAGTCAAGTCCCGACAGAAGGCAACAGTCCAACCAAGTGAGGGAGACACCGCCACCGCCAAGGCAACCGTTTCTCAGGGCCAGAGCCTGCGGGCAAAAAGGGGCTCCTCCGGCCCATATCCAAGCTGGGGAGCGGGTTACCGGTGGGAACCCATTGGAACCATCTACCGTACATAGGTGCAGGGAAAGGCAGTCACCACCAACCTGCCGGGAGAAACAACACCGCAGCCGTCTGTGGGACCCGTCCATCCAGCCGTGTGTTTTACCGAGAACTGTGTCCTCATCATTGGCTGAGTGAGTACCACCGTGCCGTGCGGCACAGCGCTGCCCCCGCGACCCTGCACCTCGCCAGGCCCCGTAACCCGCCTGCCACGGAGGGGAGAAATAACAACCAAGCTGCTCCCTGTCATCGCTCCCGGGATCCCCGTCTAGAGCAGCGGTGGTGTCACCAATGTGACGCCCTGGGCAAGCCAGGGGTCACAGGTCATTGCACCACCACACCCTACACCCCAGTTAGGAACACCAAAGCTAACCCAAAATCCTTGTTGCCTTCCTCCAGGGGCTGATGTTCACACCAGGGGGTGGGCCAGGTGGTTGGCTCCGCCCACCGAGGAGTTCACAGCCCTGGAGGCGGGAGGAACCAGGCAGTTGAGTTCAGGAGGTGAAGGAGTAAACATGGAGAACAGTTAAGGAAGTGAAAGTAGAAGGAAGTGAAGTGGTAGAGGAGCAAAGGAGAAAACTGAATAAAAGGAGTAAAAGTGAGAGTAGAAAAGCCTGAAGTTGGTCCAGCTGTGTGCAGGACAGTCAGCAAGGTCAGCAACGGCGGTGATTGTACGGAGGGGTGACCGTTTGGAAGTTCCTGGAAGGACCGCGGACGGGTGGTGGCCCGGCGGTCTGGAGCAGTGTACAAAGGACAGTCAGCACCAGGGCAGGGGCCTCTCGGACCCCGGCAAGGCTAGGAGTCGCCATAATTTGCCAAATCCGTCAGTGAAGGGGACGTCGATCCCCCAACAACCAAGTCCCGATTGAAGGCAACAGCCCAACCATTACAGTAGAGACACCGCCACCGCCAGGGCACCAGTTTCTAAGGGCCAGCGCCTGCGGGCAAAGAGTAGAGCTCCTCCGGTCCAGCTTGAAGCCGGGGAGCGGGTTACCGGTGGGAACCCATCGAGACCATCAACAACATTAGGTGCAGGAAAAAGGACATCACCGTCACCTACTGGGGAAAGCAAGTGCAGCCGTCCGTGGGAACCGTCTTTCCAGCCGTGTGTTTTACCGAGAACTGTGTCAACGTCTCAGGCTGAGTGAGTACCACAGTGCCGCAAGGCACAGCGCTGCCCCCGCGTCCCTGCGCCCACCAAGCCCTGCATCTCCCCCCCCTCATCACTGGGCCCCGGGATCACCAACCCCTGCCCACGGAGGGGCAACACCACAACTTGCTGCTTCACACCATCACTCCCGGGATCCCCCACACCGAGCAGCGGTGGTGCTAACAAATCACCACAACCGTGGGTGGCGTCACGGACAATAGACAATATCCCAACAACCCAATCCCCTTTCACTCACGGGCGAGGAGCGCCGCTCGAGAACCCCCGGGATCCGGCCCACCGCTCGAGCCACCACTGAGCAGCAGCAGCCGGACCCGAGCAGAGGGGTGAGCGCAGTGCTGACACCCTCCTCCCCGCTCGCGACACCAATATCACCACAACCGTGGGTGGCGTCACGGACAATAATCAAAACCCCCACAATCAAAATTCCCCTTTTCACTCACGGGCGAGGAACGCCGCTCGAGTCCGCGGGATCCGGCCCACCGCTCGAGCCACCACCGAGCAGCAGCAGCCGCAGCAGCAGCGGCAGCCGGACCCGAGCAGTGGGAGAGCGCAGCGTCCCCTCCTCTGCCCGCGACACAGCTGCAAAATGTCTCTACTGAGTCTGATTTTATTAGCAGCTAGTATGGTAGTCCTTCCGCAAGTAGGGTATTACCCCACCGGGTGTATGGTGCGGTGGGCGTCAGAAGGAGTCCAGACAGGTATTCAGTGCATCTGGTTTACTCACTTTAGATATTAACTGGTTGCCCGAGGCCGGCTGGTTTCACATCCAGCTCCCCTTCGTCTCAGTGCCAGTCTGGTTCTCTGGTACCTTCTTCCCTGCACCTGTCTCTGGTAAGTGCGTCCCCATGGTATGGAACACTGGGAGTCCCCGTTCTGTGGTTTGTCCACTTCTGTCCACCTAACGGTAGCGTGAACCCTGTGGCGTTGGAGTCTCTGGTCCTGTCCCCGGTTCACCCGTTTCTACTGAGTCTTCGGATTCTTTAGGGTCGGCAAGGTCCTTGATGGTCCCCTTTCTGTGCAGGTGTTAACAGGTCGGCTTGAAGCTCTTTCCTGTCCTAGAGTCCTGTACCCCGTCGGTGTAAAGTTCCGGGAGTACTCCACTGTACTCCACCGGCAACCACCTCTCCTGTGTACCGTTAACCCGAGTCAGGATGCTCCTCAGTCACACCCTCCACCTTCACCAGACTTAGACTTCAACTGACTACTCTCCTCAGTCCGCTCCTCCCACCCGGTCAACTAGTGGACTGGATTGGCTCCACGTCTAGGTGTCCATCCATGGTCCCACTCTGCCTAGGTACCATGGAATGGGGGATTTGTTAGGGAAAACTGGGATTACCTGGGTTTTTGGTGTTACCGGCACTGGGTTTCTGGGACCCTAAGGGGGCAGGCCCTGCATCCTGGTGGGGATGGAGAACCTTGTAGCACCCTGATGGGTTTCGGGGCACTACAGAGACACCTCTATCCCTGCCTCCAGGCTCCATCTGAGGACCACATGATTAAGACCATGAAGAGGCCTTCTCCAGGGGACATCCCTTCCTCCAGTTTTTCCCTATTTGCAGCTCAGTGGTTAGGTCTGTATGGTAGTTCAGTGGTTAGCATTGTTGCTTTGCTGTGCTGGGTTCAAATCCCACTAAGGACATGTGTACCGCCTTGCGGGCTCGGCTGCGATCGCCGAGCCGCTCGGATCCGTGCTCGTACTGTGGGTGGTGGCTCGAGCCTCTCATGGATCCGGGGGTCATGTCGCTCTGCAAGGGAGTTGGTGCTACACGCAGGGACTTGACGGGGTGGTTCCACGGCCGGGGCCGCGGTGGTTTGGTTTGGGATGTAAGTTCGTGACGCCACCCACGGGTTGTGGTGAATAGATGGACATCACCGCTGCCGTTAACTAGGCCTCCCGGGGACGATGTTGCGCAGCTTGGTGTTAACCCCTCTGTGGGTAGGGGGATGATGGTCCTGGGGGCCCGAGGGAGGTGCTCAGGTGTGGGAGCGGGTGAGTGCTGGGTGCTGATGCGGTGCGGCGCGGTGTGCGGCCCGAAGGCACTGGTGTACTCACTATGACACAATACACTGGAGTCTCTGGTAAACCAAATGGGGTGATGAACGGGGCCCGCAGCCGGCTGCAGCTTCTCCCAGAATAGGTTTGTGGTTTCTGCCTTTCTCCTGCACCTCTTTGTAAGAATGTTTTGACTCCTATACCTAAGCAACGGTAGTCCGCTCCCCGACTTGTAGATGCCGTAGGAGCCCGTTTGCCCGCAGACACTGGCCCTTTAGGTCTCTATGCCTTGGCGGTGGCTTTACCCTGTATGGTTGGGCTGTTGTCGTCCAACGGGTCTTGTGTGAGATAGGTCCTAAAGTCCAGTCCTCAATCAGTTGATTTGACTCGGCCCTGTCGGTTCAGGGCTTTGTACTGGGTCTGAGTACCCCTCCTGGTGCTCCGGTTTCCAATCGGTTCACCGGTTCGGTATCAGCGGGCCACTGCCTCACCCTGGTCCCTACGGTTCCACCGGCTGTAATCCCAGCTCCTGCAGACGGCTGCCACCGTCTGCCTCCTTGCCAAAGGTGACTGGGCTCCGACCCAGCCACCAGGGTAGCTTGTTGGCAGACCTGGACACAGGTCTGCCCTTGAACTTGACTTCTCTCTACCCTGCACTACCACTTGTCTCTCAACTAGTGTGTCTTTCCCGCCTCCAGGCCTGTGAACTCCTCGGTGGGCGGAGCCAACCGTCTGGCTCCGCCCCCCTGGTGTGGACATCAAACCTGGAGGGTGGTGACAAGGGTTTCTTGGTTGACTGCTTCACCTGATGGGGGAGGGGGTGATGTGTGTGTGTGACTACCTGGGACGACCTGACTAGTCCAGGACGTCACACATGTGTAAGGAGTTTGCATGTTCTCTGCTTTCCTACCGCACACAAGACATACCGACAGGAGACGTAGATTTTGAGCACCAATGGAGACAGTAAATGATATAATGGCACTACATAAGTAAAGCATAATAAGTGGCATACTGTCTGTGTCCTGTGTCTATCATCCCCCACCTCAGTGCTGTGTAATCAGCGGTGTCAGCTGTGCCGGCTCCTCAGTGCTCTGCACCTGCGCTACCTCTGATCAGCACATTGCAGTGTGACCCGGTACAGGTAAGTACAGACGCTCTGCTCTCTGCTGGGATTTGGATTTCCTTTACTTTTCAGTGAACAACATACACACCACAGCTGCTGCAGAACTTCATAGTACACCTCACCTGCTGCAGAACGTCACAGTACACCTCACCTGTCATAGTACTCCTCAGCTGCTGCAGAACCTCATAGTGCATACCTCAGCCACTTCAGAACCTCAAAGTACATACCACAGCTGCTGCAGAACCTCATCGTACACCTCAGTTGCTACAGTACGTCATAGTGTACATCGAAGCTGTTGCAGAACCTCATAATACACCACAGCTGCTGAAGAACTTCACAGTACATCACAGCCGCTGCACAGCCCCACAGTGGCTTTGGGCCACAGATCTCACACCATAAATACATACCTAGTGATGCCCCACATCAAATTCATGTCCCTCCAGCCTGGCCCAAATGGGTTCTGGGCATCAGAACTGGCACCAAAGTGGGCAAATGGCCAGTTTTCACAGATTGCCCACTTTGATGCCAGTTCTGATGCCCAGAACCTGTTTGGGCCAGGCTGGAGTGATCTGAATTTGATGTGTGGCATCACTAGGTATGTAAATGTGGTGTGAGATCAGTGGCCCAAAGCCATTTAACCCTTCAAAATCACTAGTTACTTATTCAAATCTGTGAAACGTGGCTGTGTGCCCACTTTGATGCCAGTTCTGATGCCCAGAACCCCTTTGGGCCAGACTGGAGTGATCTGAATTTGAATAGGGGTATCACTAGATATGCAATTGTGGTGTTAGATCAGTGGCGCAAAGCCATTTAACCCTTTCACTAACATACTTCGGTGCCCACTTTGATGCCTATTGTTGTGCCAGTTGTATAATTTTCGCAGCTGGTTTTGAGTGTATTTATATTAGGGCTCATCAGTGCATTGTATTATATTATAGTGATGTGTTATTTTTGTTGTTAAACCTGTAAAAAACTGAAAAAACTAAATAAACTAAACGAATAAGAAACCAACTTCAGCATCGTTACAGAACCTCACATCTCCAGCTGCAGCAGATCGTCACAGTACCCTACAGCTGCTGCAGAACCTCATAATACACACTTCAGCTGCTGTAGAACAGCACATACAGGCCTCAGTTGCTGCAAAATCTCATAACACACCTCTGCTGCTGCAGAATCTCACAATAGACTTCAGCTGCTGCAGAACCTCATAGTACACCAACAAAAAGTGGCCTTGACGGGAAAGGGTTACAGAAAATTGTGGCAGATTCTGCATATATTCTGTTAGGGAGGGGGGCAGTAGGGGTGTAGAATTTTTAGCTTTTGAATAATTTTTTTGTGTGCTTCAGTTCCTAAAATCTGCCACAAGGTGGCGACATGTGATGATCTTCTACGCTATGGAGAAATTCCTTAAGGAGTTGTTGGGTGAAAACCAGTTATCAACTGATCATCTCTGGGGGACTGAGACTAATCGGCAAATAGGGGTATGCTTACCTCCGTTACAAAATGGAAAAGTTCAGACGCTCGACTCCGCTCCATTGATTCTCTATAATAATAATAATCTTTATTTCTATAGCGCCAACATATTCCGCTGCGCTTAACAATTCAGAGGTTCATATACAAACAAGTAAAGGGGGCTTTACACGCTGCAACATCGCTAATGGGGTCACGGAATTGGTGACGCACATCCGGCCGCATTAACGATGCCGTTGCGTGTGACACCGATAAACGATTTTGCATAGTTGCAAAAACGTGCAAAATCGCTCATCGGTGACATGGGGGTCCATTCTTAAAAATCGTTACTGCAGCAGTAACGAAGTTGTTCCTCATTCCTGCGGCAGCACACATCGCTCCGTGTGACACTGCAGGAACGAGGAAGCTCTCCTTACCTGCCTCCCGGCCGCTATGCAGAAGGAAGGAGGTGGGCGGGATGTTACGTCTCGCTCATCTCCACCCCTCCGCTGCTATTGGGCGGCGGTTCAGTGACGCTTCAGTGACGTCGCTGTGACGCTGCATGGACCGCCCCCTTAGAAAGGAGGCGGTTCGCCGGTCACAGCGACGTCGCCGGACAGGTAAGTATGTGTGACGGGTCTGGGCGATGTTGTGCGGCACGGGCAGCGATTTGCCCGTGTCGCGCAACAGATGGGGGCGGGTACCCACACTAGCGATATCGGGACCGATATCGCAATGTGTAAAGTAGCCTTAACAGTTATAGAAAATACAATATTTAGAGGGGAAAAAAGACAACCTTGCTCATGAGAGCTTACAATCTACAATGCAATGGGGGGGACAAGGTACAAGTGCTTCTTTACAATGACAATCCAGCCATCTCACGGAAATGGGGGATAGACAATGGTTTCCTGGACTAATAGGCCAGAACCTTGAGATGCATTTAGGTGCCATGGAGTTTGACGTGGGGTTATGTTGTGAGAAGTTGTGGAGAGACTATGTGAATTTGTCGCGGGCGGAGGAGGGGACGCCGCGCTCTCCCACTGCTCGGGTCCGGCTGCTGCTGCTGCTGCTCGGTGGCTCGAGCAATGGGCCGGATCCCGGGGACTAGAGCGGCGCTCCTCGCCTGTGAGTTAAAGGGGATTGGTTTTTGGGATAGTTTATTGTCCGTGACGCCACCCATGGTTGTGGTGATTATGTGGACACCACCGCTGCTCTGTATGGGGATCCCGGGAGCGATGACAGGGAGCAGCAAAGTTGTTGGTTCTACCCTCCGTGGGTAGGGGGTAGTTGTCCCGGGGCCCAGTGATGAGGTGGGTGATGAGGGATGGCGGGGCCGGTGCAGGGCTTGACGGGGTGCAGGGACGCGGGGGCAGCGCTGTGCCTCACGGCACTGTGGTACTCACTCAGCCTGAGACGGTGACACAGTTCTTGGTAAAACACACGGCTGGAAAGACAGTTCCCACGGACGGCTGCAGTTGCTTTTCCCCAGTAGTTGACGGTGACGGTCCCTTTTCCTGCACCTGAGATGATGATGGTAGCGATGGGTTCCCATCGGTAACCCGCTCCCCGACTTGGTTATGGGCCGGAGGAGCCCTACTTTGCCCGCAGGCACTGGCCCTGAGAAACTGGTGCCCTGGCGGTGGCGGTGTCTCTCTCTAACGGTCGGACTGTTGCCTTCAATCGGGACTTGGTTGTTGGGAGACCCAGAGGTCCCCTTCACTGACGGATTTGGCAAATTCACGGCGACTCCTAGCCTTGCCGGGATCCGAAAGGCCCCTGCCAATGGTGCTGACTGCTCTTCGTATACCGCTCCGGTACCGCCGGGCCACCACCCGTCCACGGTCCTTTCGGCAACCTCCAAGCAGCCTCTCCTGCAGACAGTCACCGCCGTCTGCTGACCTTGCTGTCTCAGTCCGGGGCACACACCCGGACCAACTTCAGGCTTTCTTAAATGTTACTTTCACTGTCACCACTCTCACTTGCTCCTCTACCACTTCCTTCTCCTTCACTCCCCTAGCTTATCTCTCTCTGGTTTTCCCGCCTCCAGGGCTGTGGACTCCTCGGTGGGCGGAGCCAACCACCTGGCCCACCCCCTGGTGGGAACATCAGCCCCTGGAGGAAGGCAACAAGGATTTTTGTGTAGCTTTGGTGTACCTATCTGGGGTGTAGGGTGTGGTGGTGTCATGACCTGTGACCCCTGGCTTGCCCAGGGCGTCACATTCCCCCTTAGCAAAATGCAGACCGTCCGCGGGCTGCCCGTCCAACACCGGTTTTATTTTCTGAAAAGATATAAAACATGAACATGTAGAAAAACATCATCCCACATCGGGAGGTTCATTTCTTAAACGTTACGTAACATTTCGAACGGTTGCGGCTGCCGCTCTCTCCCACCCAAGTAACCTGGTCCTGATGCTGCTCCTAAAACCCAGGCAGCACCCCTTGACCCCAGTCCTGAACTAGTTACCCGAGCGGGATCTGTCCTTTCCCTCCAGAGGGTAGCCACCGGTTCCTGTGGTGGCTGGGCCCCAGCCTGCTCTGTGACGCCCTGGGCAAGCCAGGGGTCACAGGTCATCACACCACCACACCCTACACCAAAGTTAGGCACATCAGCTAACCCAAAAATCCTTGTTGCCTTCCTCCAGGGGCTGATGTTCACACCAGGGGGTGGGCCAGGCGGTTGGCTCCGCCCACCGAGGAGTTCACAGCCCTGGAGGCGGGAAGAATCAGGCAGTTTAGCCCAGGCAGGGCTTAAGTGAGGAGTAAAGCTAAAGAGAGAAGCTGAAGTAGCAGTAGTAAAAAAAAAACACAAAAACCTGAGCTGAAACAATGTTCAGTAAACATGCAACATTAAGCATGTGAATTGCAGCCTTAAGACTAGAAAAAACCAAGGAGAAAAATTGTATGAAAAATACCCTGAATATAAATAAATAAATTGCAAGTGCTTAATAACAGGGTACTTAGTGTATACATTTTTGCAAAAAGGTAAAAAGCTGTCTCACCTCGTCACGGTGTACCCATCTGAGACAGTCCCTAACCTACTGAAGTTAAAAACATTATCAATACCTGACTTGTGTCATGTCAGAACTCCAATATGGATGGTGGCAAGTGGTTAGCTGTGTCCCAGATAAAATACACAGCAAAGTGAGACGCAATCAGCTGTTCAGTCTCAGTACTAGGAGGGCTGCGCCCCCAACTTGCAACCAAGCAAGAAAACATACAAAAAACACAAAAACCTGAGCTGAAACAATGTTCAGTAAACATGCAACATTAATCATGTGAATTGCAGCCTTAAGTAGCAGTAGTAAAGCCTGAAGTTGGTCCGGCTGTGTGCCCCGGACAGTGACAGCAAGGTCAGCAGACGGCGGTGATAGTCTGGAGGGGGACTGCTCGGAGGTTGCTGGAAGGACCGCGGACGGGTAGTGGCCTGGCGGTCTGGAGCAGTATACAAAGAACAGTCAGCACCAGGGCAGGGGCCTCTCGGACCCCGGCAAGGCTAGGAGTCGCCATAATTTGCCAAATCCGTCAGTGAAGGGGACGTCTGTCTCCAAACAACCAAGTCCCAATTGAAGGCAACAGTCCGACCGTTACAGAGAGACACCGCCACCGCCACCGCCAGGGCACCAGTTTCTCAGGGCCAGCGCCTGCGGGCAAGAGAAGTGGGGCTCCTCCGGCTCATATCCAAGCCGGGGAGTGGGGTAACCGGTGGGAATCCATCGCTATCAACAACCGTTCTTAGGTGCAGGAAAAAGGGACATCACCGTCACCTACTGGGGAAAGCAAGTGCAGCCGTCCGTGGGAACCGTCTTTCCAGCCGTGTGTTTTACCGAGAACTGTGTCAACGTCTCAGGCTGAGTGAGTACCACAGTGCCGCAAGGCACAGCGCTGCCCCCGCGTCCCTGCACCCCACCAAGCCCTGCATCACCCACCTTATCACTGGGCCCCGGGATCACCAACCCCTACCCACGGAGGGGCAACACAACAACTGGCTGCTTCATACCATCCTTCCCGGGATCCCCATACAGAGCAGCGGTGGTGTCAACAAATCACCACAACCGTGGGTGGCGTCACAGACAATAAACAATCCCCACACCCAAAAATCCCCTTTCACTCACGGGCGAGGAGCGCCGCTAGAGTCCCCGGGATCCGGCCCATCGCTCGAGCCACCGAGCAGCAGCAGGCCGCAGCAGCCGCGACAGCCGGACCCGAGCAGCAGTGGGAGAGTGCGGCGTCCCCTCCTCCGCCCACGACAGCTCCACTGCGGGCCCTCCCTCCAACCTGCCTCTCCGGAGGCGGTAACGGTTAGCTGCAACAACAGATTTTATTTACAAGCCACTAATGTTTGTGATTGCCCTGCAAGTTCTCGGGCTTGTCCATAGAAGTTTCTATGCAGCTAGATGGTCCCCACGGGGACAACGGTGCCGGCAACGACCGGTTTCAATCACATGGGTAATCAGGTTACTGTTCGGTAATCATTTACTTTCATTTTTCTCTTTCAAAACTTTTAAACACACATACTTTCTTCCCCCCCCTGTTTAAAGGACGGTTTCCCTGTACCTAAGTGGGGGCCTACCTAGGTTGGGACGGGTGGACCTCCGGGGTCCGGTGTCAGTGGGGCTAGGCAGTGGGGCAGAGGGAACAAATCAGTTCCTCCTCCCTGCTATCGTGTGGGGCACGTGGAGGCATAGGGGAGCTGGGTGCAGGTTCATCCCTGGGCACTGGCACTGGTTCTGGCTCACGGTTGACCGCCTCCATCACTTCTTCATCCACAGGTTGTGGGAACAGTATCACTGGAAGAATCACCGCGCTGTTCTGTGTAGGCCAATCTGCTGGGAAGTCACTCATTACCGTGTGTATCACCTCTTGTGCCTTCTCTGCTGGTGGAGGAACCGGTACTTCAGGCGTTGCCCTCAATGCTGGTGGGCACCTTTTCAGATGGTCCCGAGAAACCGTGGCCAAAGTGCCCCCTTGGTCACGACTGATCTGGTAGGCCTTCCCATCCTCCCATCCTGTGGACTGTATGAAGTATGGGGTTTGTTCCCATTGATCATCCAGCTTGTGGGTCTTCCTCTTCCGCTTTAACACCACATCTCCAGGCTGGAAAGGGCCTGCAGACTCCTTCTGATTGAAGCGCCGCTCCTGTTGTTCTTGACTCCGACTTAAATTCTTCTCCACATACTCCTGGATCTGTCGGTACTGCACCCTCCGCCGGGTGTCCCATTCAGCCGTCGAGGGGAGTGTCTCTGGGGCTTCCAGTCCCATTTCCAGGTCCACCGGCAGTCGGCCGGGCCGAGCCCTCATCAGATATGCTGGGGTGCACTTCGTTGAGCTAGACGGGATATTGTTGTACATATCGACCAAGTCAGGCAGCTTCTCCGGCCACAGGTTCCGCTCTTCCAGCGGCAACGTTTTGAGGAGGCCAAGGACCAAATGGTTCATCTTCTCACACATACCGTTGGTCTGGGCATGGTAAGGCGTGGTCCGGATCTTCTTACAGCCGTACAGCTGACAGAACTCATGGAACACCTCCGCTTCAAAGGCTGGGCCTTGGTCGGTAAGCACCTTCTCAGGGTATCCATGGGGTCGACAGAAGTAAGCTTGGAACGCTCTAGCGGCGGTACGGCCGGTTAGGTCTTTGACCGGGACAACCACCATGAACCGGGAGTAATGATCTACTATGGTCAGAGCGTAAGTGTACCCACTTCGGCTGGGGGTGAGCTTTACATGGTCCAAGGCGACCAGCTCCAGCGGTTGATGTGTAATGATCGGGCGTAGGGGCGCCTTCTGGCTAGCTTCGTCCTTCCTCCTCAACGTACAAGGACCGCACTCTCGACACCAGGCCTCCACAGACTCCCGCTTCCCACTCCAATAGAACCTCTCCCTCAACAGCATCTCCAGCTTCTTCCATCCGAAGTGTCCGGCACCATCATGGTACGCCTGCAGAACAGTGGGTACATCAGCTTGGGGAATAACCAACTGGCGGATCTTCTCATGAGTCTTCGGGTTGATCAGCTCACGGTACAACTTCCCTTGATGTAGATACAGCCGGGTCTGTTCTTTCCACAAGCGTTGGGCTTCAGCTGGGGCGGCAGGGTTCATCCCAGCAGCGCCTTGCTCCACCAGGGTCTTGACTAGGCGGACAGCGGGCGCCTTATTTTGAGCTTCCTGCCACTCCTGACTGGGCAGCGGATCCAGGTTCACCCGTTGTTGGTGGACATGTACCTTCTCAGTTAGTGGCTGGTGAAATGCAGGCAACTCGATCTCTTCGAGGTCATCATCCTCGCACCCTCCTTCTGACAAGTGGGGCATCCGAGAGAGTGCATCAGCATTAAGGTTGACACGACCGGCCCTGTATTTGATTGTGAAGTCATAGTTGGCTAGTCTGGCCACCCACCGCTGCTCCAACGCGCCCAACTTGGCCGTGTCCAGGTGAGTCAACGGATTGTTGTCCGTGAAAGCGGTGAATTTTGCTGCGGCCAAGTAGTGGCGGAACCGCTCGGTGATAGCCCACACCAGTGCCAGGAGCTCGAGCTTGAAGGAGCTGTAGTTCACAGGGTTCCTTTCAGTCGGCTGGAGTTTTCGGCTAGCATAGGCAATCACTTTCTCCTTTCCATCCTGGACCTGGGACAGGACTGCCCCCAAACCCACATTGCTGGCGTCTGTGTAGAGGATGAATGGGCAGCCGTAATCAGGGTACGCTAGGACCTCTTCTCCAGTCAAGGCCGCTTTCAGCTGGCGGAAGGATTCCTCATGCCTGTCCTCCCACACCAGTGGGGCTCCGATGGGTCTACCACCTTTGGTCTGTCCCACGAGGAGGTCTTGCATGGGAGCAGCCATCTTCGTGTACCCCTTGATGAAGCGTCGGTAGTACCCCACCAGACCCAAAAACTGCCTTACTTCCCTCACGGTGGTTGGTCTTGGCCAGTCCTGGATGGCAGTGATCTTCTCAGGGTCGGGGGCGACACCTTCCGCACTCACCACATGCCCCAGGTACTGCACTCTGGGTTTCAGCAGGTGACACTTAGAGGGCTTCAACTTCATCCCGTATTTGGCAAGGGACGCGAACACCTCGGCTAGGTGCTCCAGATGGGCTTCATACGTCTGAGAGTACACAATCACATCATCCAGGTATAACAGGACGGTCTCGAAGTTTAGATGTCCCAGACAGCACTCCATCAGCCGTTGGAAGGTTCCAGGGGCATTGCACAGCCCAAACGGCATACTATTGAATTCACAGAGCCCCATTGGGGTGGTGAAGGCGGTTTTCTCCCGGTCCTCCGGGGCCACTGCCACTTGCCAGTACCCACTGGTGAGGTCAAGGGTAGAGAAGTAATTTGCGGTTCTCAGTGCGGCCAAAGACTCTTCAATACGGGGCAGTGGGTAGGCATCTTTATGCGTTATCTGATTAATCTTCCGGTAGTCCACACACATCCGCATGGTGCCATCCTTCTTCTTGACCAGTACCAACGGAGCGGCCCAGGGACTACAGCTGTCCCGAATAACCCCTGCCTCTTTCATGTTCCTCAACATATCTTTGGCACACTGGTAATGTGCAGGGGGAATAGGCCTGTACCTCTCTTTGATAGGGGGGTGCTCACCGGTGGGGATGTGGTGTTGGACCCTTTGATTTGCCCAAAGTCTAGTGGATGTTTGCTGAAAACTTGCTCATACTCCCGCACCACCCTGTATACCCCTGCTTTGTGATGTGTAGGGGTATCGTCAGTGCCCACGTGTAGCTGTTGGTGCCACTCATTTACCTCCCCTTGGGGCGGGGGAGTGCTGGTAGTAGGTGGGGAAACTGAGGGAGTAGCCTCGTGGATGGTGTGGGGATCCAGGGTGAGCAGCTTGGCAAGGGTGGCATACCGGGGAAGCCTGACTTCTTCCTCCCCACAGTTCAGTACTGAGGCACTCTCCCCTTCTTTACGTCTACCACCCCTCGGGCGGCCATTACAGTGGGCCAGTGCTCGGAGGGCATGGGCTCCATCATGGCAGGGTAGTCACGCCCCTGAGGCCCTACTGCTGCCCTACACCAAATCATCATCTCACTCCTAGGGGGCACAATCAACGGGCAACATCCATCACTCTCACTCCACCAATCTCTCCTCCTGTTGAGTTTACATGCTGGCGGTACATCAAGGCTCGGATCTCACGCTGCACAGCTCTCTGTCGGCTCCCCGCCGCTGTGGCGGCCAGCTGTTGCAGTAGGGCCAACACATCACCCATACAGTGCTCCATCACATTGGTTCCTAGCACTATCTTCGGGTTATGATCACTGGGTTCATTCATGATCACAATCATACCCTGGTGTTGCAGTTCAGCTTGCCCCACTGTCATAGCCACCTGTTTATACCCCACTTGGGTCAATGGAAGTCCATTAGCGGCAATCAAATTTATACTATTGTCTGGGGGCGCCAGCTCGTCTATCCCCCAATACCGCTGGTACAATGTGTATGGTATGGTGGTTACCTGTGATCCAGTGTCCAAGAGAGCCATCACCGGTATGCCGTCCACAGCCACGGGGATGATGGGCCGGGCCCTGATATACCGGTCCCGCCAGTCTGGGGGGCCACGGGGTTCTACTCCTGAGGATTGGCCCGGGGCCCCAGGGGTTGCTCGTTTAACGGGCACTGTCGGAAGTAATGGCCAGGCTTACTGCACTTGTAACAGGTTGGAGGTCTGTTCCGCGAGTTGTTAGCACTTCTCCGCTGCATCCAGGGAACATCCTCAGGGCTGTCGGCAAGCTGTATCTTTGCTGGAGGCTGGGATCTGGTCAAAGGTTGGAGTGCAGCGAGGATCTTGGCGAGGTCTCCGTCCATGCGGCGGACCTGGGCTGCCAGTTCTTCCATCGTGCTGCTTGGGGCTGTAGGTATTGAAGAGGTTGGTAGGGCAGGGGCCACCACGACAGGGGCCGTCTCAATGGGCCACGGGGCTGGCTCCAAGATTTCTGAAGCTGGGGGTTGCAGTGCTTTAATGGCCCGTTCCTTTAACACAGCAAAGTCCACATCAGGGTGTTCCAGGGCCCACAGCCGGAGTTGTTTGCGATCCTCAGGGGACCTCATCCCCTGCACAAATTGCTCTACTAACATCTTGTTGCTGTCTGCCTCATTGATAGTGTCCACCCGCTTTAGTGTGCGGAGGGCGGTTTGCAGACGTAAAGCATAGTCCCGAATGCTATCCACAGACTGTTGCTGGCACTGGTAAAACTGCATCCTCAGCTCAGCTTCGGTACGGGTCTCAAAGGCAGTCTGTAGCTTCTCAAAGATGGTGGCTACAGAGAACCGGTCCCCCTCGGCCCAGGTCTCCGCCTCCTGCTCAGCCGCGCCGGTTAGCTGGCCCAGCACTACCGCTGCACGTTGCTTATCAGTCAGGGGGTACAATTCCAGAAGCGGATTAAGCTTTTTCCGGAAGACCTGTAAAGCATCAGGTTTCCCGTCATACTGCGGTAGCCAGGTAGCTCCAGTCACAGGGCAAGGAGAACAGCATCACCTGAGCGAGAGCGGGGACCGCGGCACCTCCTGCCAATACGGCCAGGACCTGGGCAGGCCCATTCCCATCCACGGGTGCCACTGCGGCTCCAGCGGCTCCGTCGGGCGCAGACATCTTGTTTCCGTCCCTCTTAGCCTCTTTCCGGCCCCTCCTCTATAGGGGCGGGGTTTTGGCCTTCGCGCCTCCGCTACTCGAGAAGACGCTCGAGCGGGAACTCTTCGCGCCAAAGATGGCGACTTCTGAAATTTTCCGGCCGGACACCTCCGGCGGTCACAAGGCACACCTACCCAACGGCAGAGCGGTAAGATCCTGTTCGTGACGCCAAGTTGTCGCGGGCGGAGGAGGGGACGCCGCGCTCTCCCACTGCTCGGGTCCGGCTGCCGTTGCTGCTGCGGCCTGCTGCTGCTCGGTGGCTCGAGCGATGGGCCGGATCCTGGGGACTCGAGCGGCGCTCCTCGCCCGTGAGTGAAAGGGGATTGGTTTTTGGAATAGTTTATTGTCCGTGACGCCACCCATGGTTGTGGTGATTATGTGGACACCACCGCTGCTCTGTATGGGGATCCCGGGAGCGATGACAGGGAGCAGCAAAGTTGTTGGTTCTCCCCTCCGTGGGTATGGGGTAGTTGTCCCGGGGCCCAGTGATGAGGTGGGTGATGAGGGATGGTGGAGCCGGTGCAGGGCTTGACGGGGTGCAGGGACGCGGGGGCAGCGCTGTGCCTCACGGCACTGTGGTACTCACTCAGCCTGAGACGGTGACAGAGTTCTCGGTAAAACACACGGCTGGAAAGACGGTTCCCACGGACGGCTGCAGTTGCTTTTCCCCAGCGCTGTGGAAGCGGGAAAACCAGAGCGAGATAAGCTAGGGGAGTGAAGGAGAAGGAAGTGGTAGAGGAGCAAGTGAGAGTGGTGACAGTGAAAGTAACATTTAAGAAAGCCTGAAGTTGGTCCGGGTGTGTGCCCTGGACTGAGACAGCAAGGTCAGCAGACGGCGGTGACTGTCTGCAGGAGAGGCTGCTTGGAGGTTGCCGAAAGGACCGTGGACGGGTGGTGGCCCGGCGGTACCGGAGCGGTATACGAAGAGCAGTCAGCACCATTGGCAGGGGCCTTTCGGATCCCGGCAAGGCTAGGAGTCGCCGTGAGTTTGCCAAATCCGTCAGTGAAGGGGACCTCTGGGTCTCCCAACAACTAAGTCCCGATTGAAGGCAACAGTCCAACCGTTGGAGAGAGACACCGCCACCGCCAAGGCACCAGTTTCTCAGGGCCAGCGCCTGCGGGCAAAAGAGGGGCTCCTCCGGCCCATATCCAAGTCGGGGAGTGGGTAACCGGTGGGAATCCATCGCTACCAATTGTTACACTAGGTGCAGGGACAGAGACCGTCACCGCCAACTACCGGGGAAAAGCAACAGCAGCCGTCCGTGGGAACCGTCTTTCCAGCCATGTGTTTTACCGAGAACTGTGTCAACGTCTCAGGCTGAGTGAGTACCACCGTGCCGTGCGGCACAGCGCTGCCCCCGCGACCCTGCACCTCAACAGGCCCCGCACCTGGCCTGTCATCCCTCATCCCCCACCCCATCACTGGGCCCCGGGACAACCAACCCCTACCCATGGAGGGGAGAATTAACAACTCTGCTGCTCCCTGTCACCGCTCCCGGGATCCCCATACAGAGCAGCGGTGGTGTTACCAAAAATCACCACAACCGTGGGTGGCATCACGGACAATAAATCCCCAAAACCAAACCCTTTTCACTCACGGCCGAGGAGCGTCGCTCGAGTCCCCGGGATCCGGCCCATCACTCGAGCCACCGAGCAGCAGAGGCCGCAGCAGCAGCGGCAGCCAGACCCGGGCAGTGGGAGAGCGCAGCGTCCCCTCCTCCGCCCGCGACACACCTAAGTTCAGTGTTGGTAGCGATGAGTTCCCACCGGTAACCCGCTCCCCAACCTGGATATGGGCTGGAGGAGCCCCTTTTGCCCGCAGGCGCTGGCCCTGGGAAACGGTTGCCCTTGGCGGTGGCGGTGTCTCCCCTTCACGGTTGGACGGTTGCCTTCTATTGGGACTTTGCTGTTTGGAAACCCGGAGATCCCCTTCACTAACGGATTTGGCAAATTCACGGCGACTCCAAGCCTTGCCGGGATCCGAAAGGCCCCTGCCAATGGTGCTGGCTTTTCTTTGTATGCCGGTCCGGTACCGCCAGGTCACCACCCGTCCACGGTCCTTACGGCAGACTCCAATCGGCCTCCACTGCAGACGGTCACCACCGTCTGCCAACCTTGCTGTTCTGTCCGGGCCACACACCCGGACCAACTTCAGGCTCTTTCTCTGTCACTTTTCTCCTCTCTACTACTTTCCTCCTTCCACTTCCTCCTCCAAACTCTGTCTCTCCTCTCACTTCCCTAGCTTTACTCTAACTGCCTGTGTTTTCCCTCCTCCAGGACTGTGAACTCCTCGGTGGGTGGAGACCAACCGCCTGGCTCCACCCCCTGGTGTGGACAACAGCCCCTGGGGAAGGCAACAAGGATTTTGTGTTTTGACTTTGATGTGCCTACAGGGAGTGTGGGGTGTGGTGGTGTTGTTACCTGTGGCCCCTGGCTTGTCCAGGGCGACACAGTGACAGAGAGGAGGGTGGAGATGTAGGGGATGCCGCACTGTGGAGAGCTTTGTGGTGATAGAGAGGAGGGTGGAGATGTAGGGGGGTGCCGCACTGTGGAGAGCTTTGTGGTGATAGACAGAGAGGAGGGTGGAGATGTAGGGGGTGCCGCACTGTGGAGAGCTTTGTGGTGATAGATAGAGAGGAGGGTGGAGATGTAGGGGGTGCCGCACTGTGGAGAGCTTTGTGGGTGAGAACAAGCAGTTTGAATTGTATCCTGTGATATATGGGCAGCCAATGCAATGACTGGCACAGAGCAGAGGCATCCGAGTAGCGGTTAGCCAGGTAGGTGACCCTGGCTGCTGCATTAAGGATGGACTGTAGAGGGGAGAGTCTAGTTAGGGGGAGACCAATTAATAGAGTTACACTGGGTCTTCTGAAAAAAGCTTAGCACTATAGTCAGCAACTCCATAGGGATTAAATGGAGCAGTGGTCGAGCATGTGCACCGGAATAAAAGTGCCCCATTTGGCCAATCAGTGCGGATTCCACATGAGGTTGGGGCTTCACATGAGCACTGCAGCCTATCCCTAGTTGCTGATCGGCTGCAGCGCTAGTAGCATTATACAGCAGGGTTACACTGTATTCATAATTAGTGATGGGCGCTCTCACAGATATCCGGGATCGACGGGACTAACCAGACTTGATCCCGGATATCTGGCCGCACACCAGTTCCCATATAAGTCTATGGGGACCAGAATCCTGCAATTAAAAATGGTGGTAGAAGCGATAGGGGGATAGGAACAGGCGCGCTGTACTTACCAGGCTACTGTGCGGCTGTAACTATTCCCACGGTTGCCCATTTACTTCCGGGGCCGCTCATTAGGCTCATGCATATGCAATGCTTTCCCCACCCACTGGCGTCTGTGAGTGGTTTCAGTCAGACGCGCCCCCACCCTGAGTGGTAGCATGTCAGCTGACTGCTTCCAATCACAGACGCTGCTTATGTCTATAGTGGTATAAAAATAACTAAAAAAAATTGGCGTAGGGTCCCTTCATATTATGATACCAAGCACAGATAAAGCCTACAGCTACAGACTGCAGCCTCAAGCCGTGCACTTATCTTGGCTGTGTATCAAAATAACAGGAACCGTATGCAGCTTTTTTTTTTTTTTTATTATTATTATTATTATTATTATTATTATTTAAATCAATAATTAAAAAAAGTGTGGTTCCCCCAATTTTGATACTCAGCCAAGATAATACCCATCACCTGGGTACTGGTATGCTCATGTTGGTGGAGCCGCAACCTACAGACACCCAAGATTGCCGCATCCATTAGATATGACAGTCCTGGTGCTTTACCCAGCTCTTCCTGATTGCCCTGGTGTGGTAGCAATTGGGGAAATATAAGGGGTTAATGTCAGCTTACAGCTGTTACTTAACCCTAGGTTAGTAATGGGGAGGGTTTATGCGACCCCCCCCATTACTAATTTGTAAGTGAAATTAAAGAAACACAAACACAAAAAAATCCTTTATTCGGACTAAAATACAAAAAAAACACCCTCTTGCACCACTTCATTAACGCCTAAAACACTTTTGCAGGTCCCACGTAATCCACACTAGGTCCCACAATGATTCAGCTCTGCTATACCTAATGCACAGCGAGTCGCCATAGAGCATGACCACTCGCTGTGAGGTTCAGGCACAGAATGAATGAGCCACGATGAGCGATGACATCACTCAGGTAACTTGTGGTCACAGCTACAGGTTCCCACTGTCCTCCACCTGTGATCACAGACCTGCATCTCCTGGAAGAAAACTGTGGAGTTTTTTTGGCATGATGCGGTAGTTATGCATACTTTTTGCCAGGAGGTGTAGATTGGGTGCAGGAATATGGTGTAAAGATTTCAGCACCCAATCTGGATCTCTTGGCAAAAAATGCACAAAAACACTTTTCACGACGTTTGGGTGCAATTTTCTGCCAGGAGGTGCAGATTTGGTGCAGAAATCTGGTGCAGACATTTCAGCACCAAATTTGCACCTCCTGGAAGAAAACTGCACTAAAGCGGCATCAAGCCGTTTTTGTGCAATTTTTTGCCAAGAGATACAGATTTGGTGCTGAAATTTTTACACCATGTTCCTGCACCTCCAGCTGTGACCGCAACTAACCTGAGTGACATCACCACTCATCGCGGCTCACTTTCTGCTTGGAGCTCATAGCGGGCAGTCACGTTTTATGGCACTCGCTGTGATCTTCAGATGTAACGGGGCTCTAATCGTCGTGGGACCTCTTGTGGATTACGTCGGACCTGCAGGAGTGTTTTAAGGGTTAATAAAGTGGTGAAACAGGGTATTGTTTTGTCTTTTAATTCAAATAAAGGATTTTTTTGGTGTTTGTATTTATTTACTTTCACTTACAGATTAGTAATGGGGGGTCTCATAGACACATCCCATTACTAATTTAGGGCTTTGTGGCAGCTGTAAGCTGTGATTAACCCTTCATTACCCCAATAGCAACCGCACCAGGGCAATCGGGAATAGCCAGGTAAAGGGCTGGGATTGTCACATCTAATGGGTGATGAAATCCTAGGTGGCTGCAGGCTGCTATTTTTAGGCTGAGGGGGCTCTCAATCACCATGAGTGTCCCCAGCCTGAGAATACCAGCCCCCAGCTGTAGGGCTTTATCATGCCTAGGTATGAAAATAAAAAAAAACAAAAAAACCTCATGCCGTTTCTCTTATTTTGATACACAGCCAAGATAAGCGCAGGGCTGGGGGCTGCAGTCTGTAGCCGTATGCTTTATCATAATATGGGGGACAATACCTAAATTTTAATTAATTTATTTTTTACTGTACGCTATAGAGCAACCGACAGCACCTGTGATTGGATGCGTCAGGCTGTGACTCAGAGTGGGGTCGCATTTGATTGCAACCAATCACAGATGCTGATAGGTGGGGAAAGCAGTGCATATGCATGAGCTTAATGCGCGGACCCAGGAGTGAATAGGCTGCAGCCAGAGCAGTTACAGCCGCGCTAAAGCCTCGGTAAGTATGAAGCGCCACTTGCTTTATTATTTTTTACTTTATTTTTTTGTATTACCCAAGTGCCGGACACTGATTATTAGCCGGAATTCCCTGAGAATTCTGGGCCTGCGTCATGCTTCCAGATACTTTTGAAATCGCACGGATCCAGACTTTTACTGTCCAGGTTCACCCATCACTATTAATAATAAATTTGTTCTCTGGTCTTAGTTCTGATCTTAGTTCTGATACCATATTCATTTACTATGCTTAGTTCTTGTAAAATTTACTAACCCTGGTTCTAGTACCATATTTATATGAGCTTTATTCTGCAGCTGTATTTATGTACTGATTCAGGTTCTGTTACTGTATTTATGTACTTATCCAGTTTTTGGTACTGTATTTCTGATATTTTATCTATGTACTTAGTCTGGTCAAAGTGTAATTATATACTGACCTTTGTCCTGGTATTTTATTTATGACCTGATTCTAGTTCTAGTTTGGTATTTGTTGTAGTATTTATGTACAGATTCTGGTTCTGGTGTTGTATTTATGTACTGAATCTTATAAATTTATGTAAAACGTTTTATTTTAGTGCTTCAGTTAAAGACGTTGTCCAGTCTAAATCGATAAGTTTGCAATTACTTTATGTAACTTCAGAATCCTCACATCTCACGCACTGTCAGAATATTCTGTGTCAGTGCTGGGAACGCAGTTCACGTGAATGCAAATGACACGCCCACCGGGACTGTGGGGCACTCGCTACCAGGCTGGTTCTGTCCTGAGTGGATGTTGCGGCGGCAAGGCCAGCTTCCGTGACCCCGGCGGTGTCACTTTCATTTGGTGGTGTGGTTTATTTACAGGGGATAATAATTCGTTACGCCACCTGTGGTACTCGGCCAGTTGTAGCCAACGCTGCGGGATGGGACCTCTGGGGCAGATGGTGACGCAGCTGAGTTGGTATAGCTCTCCACAGGTAGAGCTGAATCCCAGGGCTGTTGGGAGTAGTAGTATTTACAAATGATGGAGGCAATGGCAGGGTGCAGGGCCGGAGGCGCAGGCAAATGACTGGGCAACACAGGGGTGCAGTCTCAAGATTTTACTCACTGTTTGAATGTTCCTGGAGTGTAGGATCCTACTGTGATAGGCCCCAGCCGTGATAGACCCTGGCCGTCTTTGTGCACTGGCCTCTCCCACTTGCCCCGCACCTACGCACACAGTGGCCCGAGCCGGTGTCCACGGATCCTTTTTATGGGTGGCTTTCCTGCCTTGTCCCTTGATCCTATATGGTTAGCTGGTTAGCTTTTCACTGGATGTATGTGGATGTAGCTTCAGTACTTGCAGTAACCTTAGCCTCCTGTTTACTAGCTGAGCACGTTGGTTATTCTCCACTAGTCTAGGGACCGGTGCCCCGATATGGCCAAGTCCCTCCATTCCGGTATGTCGTTTTGTGGATCGAGGCCACGGGTGCACCTCCTGTGGACTCTTGGACCCCTTCTCTCCCGATCCTGGGTCGAGCTGCTCCAGCTTCAGGCCACAGTTCCTCTTTCCTTCGCTCCTACTTCCTGACTGACTAACGTTCTACAGTCTGGTCCCACTAACTAACCCCACCTCCAAACTGGCTTCTACATAAAAAACATGGGCTGATGGAGTGTAGCTGAATAAAGAGAGCGTGTGTGTGTGTGTGTGTGCGCAATGAGCTGTAGCCTCCTCCTTACCCAGGAATGTAATATCACACCTCTGGCTGAGGTGCAGTACCTCTGTGGTGACTGGAGCCTCAGGAGCGCCACACAAATATGCGACATGCATACTCCTGGAAGAATCTGACTGAACTGTTTCCTGCACGGTCAATGCACATGTATTGCACGAGGCCGGAAACAGTCTAGTCAGATTTTGGTTGGGAATATTCAGGTTGAATATTTGCTCTCATGTGATATCAGAGAGTCCTCACAGCACACAATGTGTGCAATATGAGGATTGACAAGTCTACAGTCACACAGAGTGACTGAACTTGTGTCACGCACATGACTAGCAGGGTTTACCCAGTACCTGGTAAACCCCAGAAAATGTAACAACACACAGTGAACACAGAGGTCACCATACAACGGTGGTCCCTGAAACTCACCTCAAGCTGTTACCTGAGCTCCCTAGCATCCCTATACAGGCTCTTGCATACTGTAACGCAGCTGGATACTATAGGCCCTCAGCTAGCCCTACATTCACCCTGGCTAGTGAGCAGGCCGTCAATATCACTAGTCTCACCACTACAATACAGAAACACAAGGGTAGGAATACAACAAGGGAAATAGACATACTGACACGCCCACGGGGGTGTGGTGGATGACTCGTCACCAAACCGGTGTACGAGGTTTGAGATGTCACAGCGGCCAGGCCCAGTTCCATGACTCCGGCGGTGTCAATAAAGGGGGGGAATGCTGATGGGGTTGGTAGTTATTCGTGATGCCAGCTGTGGTGTGCGGCTAAAATAGGAGCCGCCGCTGCAAGAGGTTTCCTCTGAGGACAGTTGGTAGTGCAGCTAAGTTGATACAGCTCTCCACAGGTTGATTTCAGGCCCCCAGGGAGGTTGGGGGTAGTAGTTCACTCTAATAAAGGAGCACGGGGCACAGGAAGGACTGGACGACACAGCGGTTGCAGTTAAAGTTCTTTACTCACTGAGATGTCACCACCTTTGGACTGCCGAACTCTGCTGTGAAGGGCCCCAGCCGATTGCGGATAGTTTGGAGGCCAGAACCGGTATTTATTCCTGTGAATCCTTCCACCCTGCACTGTGTTGTGTTAGGCCGGCTTTGCACACTACGACATCGCAGGTGCGATGTCAGTGGGGTCAAATCGAAAGTGACGCACATCCGGTGTTGCAGTCGATATCATAGCGTGCAAATCCTTTTTGATACGATTAACGAGCGCAAAGGCGTCGTTATTGTATCATCGGTGTAGGGTCCGACATTTCCATAATGCCGGTGCAGCGACAGGTACGATGTAGTTCCTCGTTCCTGTGGCAGCACACATCGCTGTGTGTGAAGCCGCAGGAACGAGGAACATCTCCTACCTGCGTCCCGGCTGCAATGTGGAAGGACAGAGGTGGGCGGGATGTTTACATCCTGCTCATCTCCGCCCCTCCGCTGCTATTGGCCGCCTGCCGTGTGACGTCGCTGTGACGCCGCACGACCCGCCCCCTTAGGAAGGAGGCGGGTCACCGGCCAGAGCGACGTCGCAGGACAGGTGAGTGCATGTGAAGCTGGCATAGCGATAATGTTCGCTACACCAGTAATCACAAGATATTGCTGCTGCGACGGGGGCGGGGACTATCGTGCTCGATATCGCAGCATCGTCTTGCGATGTTGCAGCGTGCACAGTAGCCCTTAGTCCCTGCGGCCTGAAGCCACACGGGGACTCGAGTCCTTGAATGGACCCCGTTCCTGTCCCGTATGGCAGGCAGCGTGAGTCTGTTCCTGGTTCCGCTCTGTTGTCACGACTCTTGGCTCTATATGCTGCTGTGCCCCGGGCGCTTGGTGTGGGCTATAAGACTTGTAGTCCTCTGCCCGGCGCGTTCTGCTGGCGGCACTTGCAGTGCTCACTAGCCTAGGACTCTGCACCCTGTTCTGTGCGCTCAGTCCAGTAGGAACTATGGCACAGCTCTCCGCTCAGCGACCGTGTTCTCCCCACGTCTCACTTGTTCTGTGTCTGACACTATCCAGTGTCAGCATCTAACTGTTGGAGTGTGCGTTTGTTGCCTTTGCTCACCGTTGTGTAGCTCTGCACCCCCGGGATCCTGAACTAGTGAGCAGAGGGTCCACTGCATTAGTGATGGCCACCCCCCAAGTCTCTACCCTAGCCTAGTACCAGTGAGAGGGCATCTAACTGTGTGTTATGGTGGATTGTGGTGGTTTTCAGGCAATGATCTTCTCCTTACCCGGGATGACTACTGCACCTCTGGTGAGGTGCAGTACCCTGTGGCGACTGAAGCCTTAGGGGCACCACACTACAAAGGAAAAACAATCCAGGCGGTTTCACTGCAGGAAACATCCCTGTTGCACACAACAAGACAAACTTCTCCCAGAGCAGGCTCCTTTCAAAGTTGACCACATAGAAGTGAGGGATTCAGTTTCTATCAAGTCATTATGTGATCAGATCACATGACTTAAATAGGGAAGGGGAGTGATACCAAGGAGCCACACCTGAAATAGGAAGCTGCAGCCAGCAGCCAGGCATAACCCATACCGCACCACAAGCAAGGAGCTGTTATCAAATAACAGCAGTAAACCGGCCAGTGGCGAGATGTTGTGACCTTCTGAAACCAGATTCACTCGGGGTCTCCCCCAAGCGAGATACACTTATGACACTTGTCAGTTTAGACCAGACAACACTTTTAAATATTATATTTACAGTCATGAATAAAAGTGTTGGCATTCTTGAAATTGATCTAGAAAATGATGTATTTCAACCAGAAAGTTATTAGAATTACATAAGTTTTGTTATAAAAAAATTACCGCCACCTTTCCAAAATTGTGGGTAAATAACTTTGTTTCAAGCATGTGATGCAAGTTCAAACTCACCTGTGGCAAGAAACAGGTGTGGGCAATAGGAAAATCACACCTGAAACCAGATAAAAAGGGGAGAAGTTGACTCAATCTTTGTATTGTGTGACTGTGTGCCACACTAAGCATAGAGAACAGAAAGAGGAGAAGAGGACTCATATCTGTGGACTTAAGAACAAAACTGTTGAAAAATTTTAATTTCAAGGTTACAAGTCCATCTCCAGAGATTTTAATGTTCTTTTGTTCATGGCGCACAATATAATCAAAAGCTTTACAACCCATGGCACTGTAGCTAATCTCTCTGTACGTGGACAGCAGAGAAAAATTGATGAAAGTTTGCAATGCAGGATAATCCGGACGGCGGATAAGCAGCCCCAATCAAGCTCCAAAGAAATTCCAGCCATCCTGCAGGCTGCGGCTGCATCAGTGTCAGTGCAAACTATATATCCATATTTGAATGAAGTGAAATTCTATGGGAGGAGATCCAGGAGGACCCCATTGCTGACACAGGGACAAAAAAGCTAGACTGCAGTTTGCCAAACTGTACTTGAGTAACCAAAATCCTCCTGGGAAAGTGGACAGGTGAGACCAAGATTGAAATTTTTCGTAAAGCACATCATCCTACTGTTTACCAAAAACAGAATGAGGCCTATAAAGAAAGAACACAGCACCTACAGTCATATATAGTGGAAGCTCAGAGATGTTTGGGGCTATTTTGCAGCCTCTGGCACTGAGTGCCTTGACTGTGTGCAAAGTAGATAAAAAGAACCTGCAGACAAAAAAGCGCAATAGGGTCTTAGGCTATGTGCGCACACTGCGTCTTTTTGACGCTGCGTTTTTGTGCGTTTTTGGTCGCTAAAAACGCACAAAAACGCACCTGCGTCGAAAAAACACATCAAAAAACGCATGCGTTTTTGCCGCGATTTGGTGCTTTTTTGGATGCATTTTGCTGCGTTTTTGATCTCTGCGTTTTGCTGCGTTTTTCAAATGCATTGCATGGGCGGAAACGCAGAAAAACGCAGGAAAGAACTGACATGTCCATTTTTTTTTTTAACTCAAAAACGCAGGTAAAAAAAACCGATGTGTGCGGACAGCAAAAATGAAAACTCATAGACTTTGCTGGGGAAGCAAAGTCCTGCAGTTTTGAGGCCAAAAATGCACCCGAAAAATGCGCAAAAACGCCGCGAAAAACGCACTGTGCGCCTTACCCTGACAGACAGGGGGTGATAAAGGAGATGATCCTACTCACCAAAGATGGTTGTGAAAGGCACAACTCCTGTAACAGCATAAATCCGGATCAAAGGCAGCAGTACCCCAAGTGGCTGATAACAGAGAGAAATTGTAGAAAGGGGCTTTGTAAACCGCGCCAAAGATGAAATCTTGGATTAATGTAAACTTTTTATTCTTGCACAGGTCTACGCGTTTCAGGAGACTCTGCTCCCTTCCTCAGGACCAAACAGGCATAAGTTACATCAAATCTCTTTCTCTCTTTCTACAATTTCTCTCTGTTGACTGTGCGCAAGGCATCATGAAATCTGAAGATTATGTAAGGGTTTTGGGTGGCAATGTAGAGCCCAGTGTCAGAAAGCTGGGTTTGTGTCCTAGGTCATGGGTCTTCCAGCAGGACAATAAGCCCAAAGATACTTCAAGAACCCCCAGAAAGGAATGGAAACAAAGCACTGGAGAGTTCTGAAGTGGCAGCAATGAGTGTGGATCTAAATCCAATTGACACCTGTGGAGAGATGTTAAAATTAATGTTGGGAGAAGGTGCCTATAAGTTTGAGACACCTGGAGCAGCTTGCAGTAGAAGGGTTCAAAATTTCAGTTGAGAGGTGTAAGAAGTTTGTGGATGGGTATAGGAAACTATTACAGTTGCTTATTTCAAAGGGTGTGCAATCAAATATTAAGTTGAGGGGGCCAACAATTTTGTCCGGCCTATTTTTGGAGTCTTATGTGAAATTATGTGCAATTTGCTTTTTTTCTAATTTTTCTGTTGTCTAAATACACAAAGGAAATAAACATGAGTATAACACAAGAGCAACAAATCTGGGAGATATACTTCATTTTCTGGAAGAATTTCAAGGGTGTCAACACTTTCGGTGATGACTGTATGTACTGATCCAGGTTATGGTATTGGATTTTTAGACTGATCCTGGTTATGGTGCTGTATTTATGTAATGAGTGTTACCTACCTCTCTGGACTCAGGCTCAAGGCCTTGATTGCTTTCCCTCTGGTGGCTCCCACTGTGCTAGTCCGCTCCGGATTACTGTGGTAACCTGGTGAACATTTCTAACATCATCACCCAATTCCGTTTAAGGCCAGTTTAGTTAGCCATGGTCTGTCTGAGTATTCAGGAAACATAGCACCTTTATTTTCAGGTTCTTTTGCAGAAGATCCTACTAGACTTAGGTGGTTAATTATCTACATTGTTCTTTTCCAGCAACCTATTACTACTGAGGAACTCAGGCCATTGATTCCTTTTGCTATTGGTCTGTACTGTCAGCTCAAAGTTACACCGTTGTATCACCATTAAAGTGTTGTTCACACCTACCCCTCTGCTGCAACAGGTAACTGATAACAAGCTTATCTCTGCTGTACTAATGCACCATTCCAGGTATTTATGTAATGATCTTTATTCTGGTGTTGTACTTGTGTACTTACTCTGATATTGTATTTATGTACTGATCTGACTGGTGCTTTCTGTATTGATCTTGCTCCTGGAACTCTATTTATGTACTAATACTGGTTCTGATTTTGCATTTATATACTGATCCTGATCCTTTTATTGTATTTATGTATTAATCCAGGTTCTTAGTATTGTATGTATGTTTTGATCCATGTTCTGGTGCTGTATTTATGTAATGATCTTTTTGTTGGTACTATATTTACAGACTAGTATTGGTTCTGATATTGAATTTATGTACTTATACTGGTATTGGTTTTATGTACTCATTCTAGTTTTAGTATTGTACTTATGCACTGATCCAAGTTCTATATTTATGTTCTGAACTGAGTTTTGGCTCCATATGTATATAATCAGCTTCCTTTTGGTACTATACAGTGCCTTGCGAAAGTATTCGGCTCCCTTGAATTTTCAACCTTTTCCCACATTTCAGGCTTTAAACATAAAGATAAAATTGTAATGTTATGGTGAAGAATCAACAAGTGGGACACATTTGTGAAGTATCTTAAACTTTTTTAAAAAATAAATAACTGAAAATTGGGGCGTGCAATATTATTCGTCCCCTTTACATTAATACATTGTAGCGAGACCTTTTGCTGCAATTACAGCTACAAGTCGCTTGGGGTATGTGTCTATCAGTTTTGCACATCAAAAGACTGAAATTCTTGCCCATTCTTCCTTTGTAAACAGCTGAAGCTGAGTGAGGGTGGATGGAGAGCGTTTGTGAACAGCAGTTTTCAGCTTTTTCCACAGATTCTCGATTGGGTTCAGGTCTGGACTGTGACTTGGCCATTCTAACACCTGGATACGTTTATTTGTGAACCATTCCATTGTAGATTTTGCTTTATGTTTGGGATCATTGTCTTGTTGGAAGACAAATCTCCGTCCCAGTCTCAGGTCTTTTGCAGACTCCAACAGGTTTTCTTCAAGAATGGTCCTGTATTTGGCTCCATCCATCTTCCCATCAATTTTAACCATCTTCCCTGTCCCTGCTGAAGAAAAGGAGGCCCAAACCATGATGCTACCACCATGTTTGACAGTGGGGATGGTGTGTTCAGGGTGATGAGCTGTGTTGCTTTTACACCAAACATATCGTTTGGCATTGTGCCCAAAAAGTTTGCTTTTGATTTCATCTGACCATAGCACCTTCTTCCACATGTTTGGTGTCTCCCAGGTGGCTTGTGGCAAACTTTAAACAACACTTTTTATGGATATCTTTGAGAAATGGCTTTCTTCTTGCCACTCTTCCATAAAGGCCAGATTTGTGCAGTGTATGACTGACTGATAGTTGTCGTATGGACAGACTGTCCCACCTCAGCTGTAGATCTCTGCAGTTCATCCAGAGTGATCATGGGCCTCTTGGCTGCATCTCTGATCAGTCTTCTCCTTGTTTGAGATGACAGTTTGGATGGACGGCCGGGTCTTGGTAGATTTGCAGTGGTAGGATACTCCTTCCATTTCAATATGATCGCTTGCACAGTGCTCCTTGGGATGTTTAAGGTTTTGGAAATATTTTTGTAACCAAATCCAGCTCTAAACTTCTCCACAACAGTATCACGGACCTGCCTGTTGTGTTCCTTGGTTTTCATGATGCTCTCTGTGCTTTACACAGAACACTGAGACTATCACAGAGCAGGGGCATTTATACGGAGACTTGATTACACACAGGAGGATATTTATCATCATCAGTCATTTAGAACAACATTGGATCATTCAGAGATCCTCAATCAACTTCTGGAGTGAGTTTGCTGCACTGAAAGTAAAGGGGATGAATAATATTGCACCCCTCGCTTTTCAGTTATTTATTTTTTTAAAAAGTTTAAAATAAGCAATAAATATCGTTCAGCTTCACAATTGTGTCCACTTGTTGTTGATTCTTCACCATAACATTAAAATTTTTTATCTTTATGTTTGAAGCCTGAAATGTGGGAACAGGTTGAAAAATTCAAGCGGGCCGAATACTTTCGCAAGGCACTGTATGTACTGAGCTTGGCTCTGGTACAATATTTAATAAGAAGCTCTGTTTTGCTACCATACTGGACGCAAGAGACTGGGTCACTTAACCACTAACCACTAGACTCCAAAGTCTGAGTCACTGATACACTTAATAAGACAGTTGAACATTGAAACAATACACACCAGGTTCTGAAGCATGAAACTGCTGGACACCAGGGACCAGATTTTATACCATTTTATTTATGGACTGTGAACCTTGGACTGAAAATAATGGGGTACAAAACCACTGGACACCTGGGACCTGGGCAGCTTCACATTAAGATATAGGGAGCAGGGCAACAATTGGCGGCACAGTGGCTCAGTGGTTAGCACTGCTGTCTTGCTGCGCTGAGGTCCTGGGTTCAAATCCCACCAAGGACACCTTATGCAAGGAGTTTGTATGTTATCTCCGTGTTTGCGTGGGTTTCCTCCGGGTACTCCGGTTTTCTCCCACACTCCAAAAACATACCCATAGGGAAACTAGATTGTGAGCCCCAATGGGGACAGTGTTGCCCTTGAATGTAAAGCGCTGTGGAATTAGCAGCGCTATATAAATGAATAAATATTATTATTATTATTATTAGACACAAGGGACAATTATGGGTTATATATGGGCTTACATTATGAGTGAAACTGTCTAAAAATTGCAGGTGAGGAGCCATACCTTGCTCGTTGCGCAGGCTCTTATTTTTCCCCCAACCAGTCCACTTCATACATTTTGTGATTGTTGCACCTTGATTGGGAAAATATTCTATAGTCGAGAGTCAAGTCAAAACCTATGTGAAGCTGTACTGTAAGAATCATTCATTGAGGTGGCGAATCTTAGCACTGTATTGAGAAATGTTAGGCAAAGCCATAGTTAAGCCATTGGGAGCAATAATGGCCAACATATGATGTTAAACTTGACCTTCTGAGTGAAAAAATGGTCTTCTCTTTCGAAAAACCCAGTTTCAACAGTGCTTTTCACATCTCAGGTCTCTATCTCCTTCCAAGTCAAGGTGACACAAGAGACAGCTCCTCTTCTTTAATACGTACACCCTCCTAAATCAAGTTGACCAAAATAAACATAATTGAAATTGGTTCTCTAAGGACAACCATTGAGGAAAACTAGCCCCCTTGCTTGTATAACTGGTCTTCTTTTCGTAAAGATCTTTTTCAAATTTCTTGTCATCCCCCTTCCCAAATCAAGTTGACCAACAAAGACATACTGGATTCTTATCTTAGAGACGTTACTCTGTTTCGACATTCCTTTTTTAGATCTCGGGTCTTTTCATCTCCCACTTCAAGTTGGCCACGAAAGACATCTCTTCTTAAAGATGTTAGCCACATTCGATAGTCCCTTTTCAGATATCGAATCACTCCCCTTCCCAAATCAAGTTGACTACAAGAGACATGACTGAAATTGATTCGGGTAGGACAACCATTGATGGTTGTCCTGGCCTTCTCGGGTGGTCTTCTCTTCCTAAAGATCCAATTTCGACAGTCTCTTTTCAGATATAAGGTCACTCCCCCTCCTAAATTAAGTTGACCAATAGAGACCTACTGTATTCTTTTTTTACAAACATTACCCAGTTTCACCAGTCCTGTTTTAGATCTCGGGTCTTTTCATCTCCCACTTCAAGTTGGCCACGAAAGACATCTCTTCTTAAAGATGTTAGCCACATTCGATAGTCCCTTTTCAGATATCGAATCACTCCCCTTCCCAAATCAAGTTGACTACAAGAGACATGACTGAAATTGATTCGGGTAGGACAACCATTGATGGTTGTCCTGGCCTTCTCGGGTGGTCTTCTCTTCCTAAAGATCCAATTTCGACAGTCTCTTTTCAGATATAAGGTCACTCCCCCTCCTAAATTAAGTTGACCAATAGAGACCTACTGTATTCTTTTTTTACAAACATTACCCAGTTTCACCAGTCCTGTTTTAGATCTCGGGTCTCTTCATCTCCCACTTCAAGTTGAACACTAGAGACATTTTCTCTTCTTAAAGATGTTAGCCAGATTCGATAGTACTTTTTCAGATACCGAATCACTCCCCTTCCCGAATCAAGTTGACTACAAGAGACATGACTGAAATTGGTTCTGTTAGAGCAAACAATAATGATAAACTGGCCCTCTAGGGTGGTCTTCTCTTCCTAAAAATCCAATTTTGACAGTCTCTTTCCAGATATAAGATCACTCCACCTCCCAAATCAAGTTGACCCATAGATACATATACTATTCTTAAAGACATTATTCAGTTTCAACAGTCCCTTTCCTGATATCGGGTAACTTCCCCTCCTCGCAAGTAAAGTTGACCAGAAGAGACATGGTTGATGGAACCAACTGTATTCAGATGTTTTTGACCGAGGACAGTATTGATCATGGATTTCATAAGTCTCCATTGTTTTAAGAATCCAAAATTTTAGCAAAAAAGGTAAGGAGATGCTGACTTCATGGTGAATATCAGGGTAAGTCAAATAAAAAGGGGTCCTGATATTGTACAATACTTCAGGCCCAATAACCTTGTCTTCTGAAGATTCATTACCAGTTCCAAGTTATTACTGCATCTAATCAGTAACCTACCAACCATCAGTGAATCTATCGAAATTGGTTCTGTTAGGACAACAGGCCGGCAAATCTAATCTCAGAAGATTTATTCAACTTTAATTGGCACCCGAGGCAAGGCTGGATATAATTTTTTATTAATGTAGAGATCTATAGGGGCTTTGATGATACTCACGAAGGACTATCGGCCTGAATCATGTCCAGATGTGGATATACACTTGTTCATACGGCAACATTAATTCACACAGATAACATAATTCCTTGAGGATTTTGTTCACAACAGCTCCAAAGAGTCTTACCGTAGGATTTGTGCTTTTAGCAAAGGATGGGTTCTGTCTAGAAGTACACTCCCTGACAGAAATTCTGTTGCTTATCCATGTTATGTAAATAAAAGCTTATAACCTGACTTTAAATTCATCCATTGGTTTTATAAATTACTCTTTTGAAAGCGGAAACCCTCCCAAATTTGGTTTAGGTTATGAAAATACAGTTGCTGCAAAATGGAAGTATTGATCATTTAATGAACACAGAAAGGTAAGATTTTGGCAAGACAAAAGTTTTGTCGCCCACAGAAAGTAATGTGAAATTCAAACAAATAATTAACTTCTAATACAAAGATATGTTGCATAACATTGGTGAATGAAGTTGTGGTGCTCTTAGAGCCATATTTAATGTTTTGTGTGACTTCCATAAGCTTGAAGGACTGCATCCATGCGGTTCAACAATGATTCATATAATTTATTGATGAAGTCATCAGGAATAGCAAAGAATGCAGTCTTACATGCCTCCCAGAGTTCATCTAGATTCTTTGGTTTTGTCTTCCAAGCTTCCTCTCTCATCCTATCCCAAACATGCTCAATGATGTTCATGTCTGGTGACTGGACTGGCCAGTCCTTGAGCACCTTCATTTTCTTTGCCAGGAGGAACTTTGTAGTAGAGATGGATGTATGAGATGGAGCACCATCCTGCTGCAGAATTTTACCCCTTTTATGATTGGGAATGTAAGAGGTAGCTAATACGTCTTGATATTTTAGGCTATTGATATTGCCTTCCACCTTGCAAATGTTTCTCACACCCCCATACTGAATGTAATCCCAGACCATGATCTTTCCACCACCAAACTTAACTGTTTTCTGGGTGTATTTTGGATCCATACATGCTCCAGTAGGTCTCCTGCAGTATTTGCGGCGGCTGTGGTGTAATTCAACTGAAGATTCATCAGAGAAATCTACCTTCTGCCACTTTTCCAGCATTCATCTGTTTAGCAGGCTGTGGGACTTGGCAGATGCCACACGGTTTTTTAATTGCCTTCTGTTTAGTGCTGGCTTCTGGGCACTGATTCGACCAAGGAGGCCATTTTGAGACCGAATCCTACAAACAGTTGTAGTTGACACAGGGACTTGAGGTGACCAGGCCTGTTGGAGCTCTGCTGCAGTGGAAGAGGGGCTGGCTTTGGATTTTCTAACCAACAAATGTTCCTCCTGAGCAGTTGTCTTGCGGGGTCTGCCGGACCTGGGCTTGTCAAAAACATCTCCAGTCTCTTCAAATCTTTTTTTAATTCTTTGTACTTGATGCTGAGGCACATTATAGGTGCCAGCCACCTCTGCAGTGGATCTGGTCTTCAGTGTCTTGATAATCAAGGCTTTGGTCGCAGGGTGGATATTTGTCATGTTGTCAGAGGTCAAGTTGCAGTTCAAGTGAAGGTCTGGGGTGCTGGGTTTCTTTTTATACACACCCACTAATTAACCGATCATTTAGTGAGCACAGGTGAGGATGTAAACTAGGATTGGGTGCATTATATGACAAGGTGACAAAACTTCTGTCTTGCCAAAATCTGACCTTTCTGTGTTCATTAAATGATCAATATTTCAGCTTTGCAGCAACTTTATTTTCATAACCTAAACCAAATTTATGAGGGTTTCAGCTTTCAAAAGAGTAATTTATAAAATCAATGGATGAATTTAAAGTCAGTTTATAAGCTTTTATTTACATAACATGGACAAGCGACAGAACTTCTGTCAAGGATTGTAAGCAGGATTTACTCATGGTAGCTAGTTTCACATCACAGGAGCATTTTAAATTACTTGGGCCCTCTATGTAAAAATTGTTAACTTGGCCCTTCACCTACCTAAAAAGATTTAAGGTGCCTGCTTAACCCAGTATAAGGCCGATATGTAAAGGAACTGTCACGGGTGTGCCACAAATGACAAACAGTCATGTGGTTCCTGGGTTCCTGGCCACAGAAGGTCACAGCGTTTGGCTGCGCAGAATGCTCCCTGACTCCATTGTTCCTGCTTTCAGTATTCATTGGTATAGGTAGCTTTCCTGCTGGATTCATCTCTCCCCCTTTTGGACCCAGTAGGAGCTGCTGATCATCAGCATTCTCTTGGTGTTTATATACTCTTCCTTCCTGGAACTGGTGCTGGTGATATGTTTCAATTACTTCAAGCCTTGGTTGCAAGCAGGTGGCTTGTACTCCTCTGTGGTATTGTTGCTGAAAACTTTGCTGAACTTCTACCTGTGTCATCTGTAGAAACGTAGTTCATGTATTTTCCCCGTCTGTCCTCCTTGTGTCTTCTATAGTTGTTTAGTGGGGTTGACGAAGAGCTCATCCCACCCATTTCCTGTTTAGGTTCCAGCACTAGGGATACATAGGGTCAGATATCCGGCTCAGTGCATAGGTTCCGCACCGATATATTGAGGTGAGGGACCCACAGAGACCAGCCTCTTCCCTAGACACAGAGATTCCCTTCCCTTTCGCCGTTCGCTTGGTACTTCCCCATACCTAGTGTGACAGGAACTAGGTTCATTTGGGTTGTGAATAAAAGAATAAGATGTACCTTCTGAGTAATATTTAACCCCTTCCCAATATGGGATGTACTAGCACGTCCTATGTCAAGTTCGAATGTAAGGTGCGGGCTCAGGACTTGAGCCTGCTCCATAAAGGACAAGTGCTGGCTGTGTTTTACAGCCGTCACCTGCCTCTAAGTAAACTCTACAGTAGTTCCAGTCCTGTAGAAACGTTTTACACTTCGAAACGCCAAGACACAAAAAACTACTTGGATTAAACTTACCCGGCTTGTCCTCTTCACATCCCGTGATCTTGTCCATCAGCAGTGCAGATATTTAACCTTTCTTTTCCTGACATCAATTTCTAACTAAACTCTGACAGCGGCATCTAAGTAGCGCAATCCCAGTGGGACGTCCTCTCAAGCGCCTCCACCCGCTGAAAGCCCCTGTCACCAGCGTGGTACTCCTCCTCCACGAGCGGACCCTGCAAATCAACACACACTCTCAAGCCTTTAATCTTTCAAGAAAGGACATTTAATTTCTGCGTAACATCACCACGGACAAATCACACGATGAGGTATCAGAGAAAAAACTTTGGTATAAAATGTACGTGTTTTTTTTTAAAATGTGTACAAGCAAAAAGACTTTGGTTAATCAGCACAAATAACAAAGTTTAAACATTCAAGTTTCCTCTCCCTCCTATATGAGTAATATATATATATTTATATAGATAGTAAAATGCACGGCTGGAACACTGCATGGACGAGCCGGAAAAAAATGAACAGTCACAGACGCGATCATTGGAAATAATTAAGGGTATGTTCACATTGAGTTTTTTTCGGGCGGGAGTAGATCAGCTCAAAAATCCTTCTCAACAACTGCTTTAAAAACTCTAACATTATTGAAAATCTGCGTTGCCTTTCTGTTCCTATAAGCGGTTTGTTTTAGCTTTATTTTCCTCTGAAGAGGTTTTTAAAAATTCCGGGTGAAAAAAAAGAGAGTGCGTAGTCATTGCCGTAGAGGAAATCTCTCCAATGTCGGCATGGCCCAATCAGGATTTTAAAAATTCCCGGTGGAAAAAAGAAAGCTCAAAGTCATTGCCGTGAAGGACATCTCTCCAATTTCGACATGGTCCAATCAGGTTTTTAAAAACTCCTGGTGGAAAAAAGAGAGCTTACGGTGACTGTTTCAAAGCAGATCCTGAAGGACACCTCTCCAATTTCAGCACTGTCCAATCAGGATTTTAAAAACTCCCGGTGGAAAAAAGAAAGCTCAAAGTCATTGCCGTGAAGGACATCTCTTCAATTTGGACATCAGGTTTTTAAAAACTCCCAGTGGAAAAAAGAAAGCTTACGGTGACTGTTTCAAAACAGATCCTGAAGGACAGCTCTCCAATTTCAGCACTGTCCAATCAGGATTTTAAAAACTGCCAGTGGAAAAAAGAAAGCTCAAAGTCATTGCCATGAAGGAAACCTTTGCAATTTCGACATGGTCCAATCAAGTTTTTAAAAACTTCTGGTGGAAAAAAGCCCACGGTGACGATTTCAAAGCGGATCCTGAAGGACACCTCTCCAATTTCGGCACTGTCCAATCAGGTTTTTAAAAACTACCGGTGGAAAAAACAAAGCGCATAGTCATTGCCGTGAAGGAAACCTTTCCAATTTTGGCACGATCTAATCAGGTTTTCAAAAACTCCTAGTGGAAAAAAGAAAGCTCAAAGATCCTGAAGGACACCTCTCCAATTTCAGCACTGTCCAATCAGGTTTTTAAAAACTCCTGGTGGAAAAAACAAAGCACATGGTCCCTGATTCAAAGTGGATCCTGAAGGAAACCTCTCCAATTTCGGCATTCTCCAATCAGAGGTTTTGGAACAGAAACTTCTTAATAACTCAAGAACTTAAGAACTTAACTCAGAGGCTCTACACAGTTTCCTCTAAAAAGAAAAAGGTTGCAAAAAGACTCCATGTGCACAGAGCCACTGAGTGTAAATGTAACGTTTTTGATGAGCTTTGAGATTTGGAGGAGCGTTTCCTCTTCAATAACACCGAAAAAAACTGTGTTTGAAAAGGCCTTTACTGAGGTTTTGGTGCAGAAACTCTTCCTCAAAAGCTCAAAACTCCTCAAAAACACAAATGTGCAAGCAGAGTCTTTTTTGCAGGTTTTACAGAACAGAGACTGAGCAGAATCTCTAAGTTTTTTGAGGACTATTTGGAGAGTTTCTGTTCAGTTTCTGCCCCAAGAACTCCTAAAAAAAACTGTGTGCAAATAACCTTAGGATATCTTCACATTGAGGAGTTTTTTTGGGAGCCAAAATTCTCCAATCAACACATGATTTGTTTGAAACTTCTTCCTGGTTTTTGGAGGGTTTTTCCCCCAAAAGCTACTGGGAAAAAAATTTCATGCTGAAAAATCCGTGGATTTTGGTGAGGCTTTATAAGGACCTGCATTTTTTTATACTGTGTTTTTTTTTTGTAATTTGGGACAGCTTTTTATGCACAGTTTTGATTCTTGCCCAAAAAAAGTAGACAGGAAAAAATGTACAACACACCAAATATTTGAGAAAAAAAAATACACCAGGTAAAAGACGCAAGCTAAGTTTGTTAGTGAGGATTCTGGAGCAAAATCAATGCCAAAAACCATGCTAAAAAAAACAATAAAAAAACTCTGTGCAAACATATCCTTATGTGAAGATGCCTTTGGAACTAATGGGAAAAATGTCCCTTCCATCTTCCCTAGTAAAAATAAATACATTAATTAATCATTTAAAAATTAAATAAATACATAAATATAATCTAAATAAATAAAAACAAAATAATAAAAATATTACATAATTAATACATCTTATTCTTCATATGTTAAAACAATAAAAAAATAAATACATAAATAAATAAATAAAAATAAATAATAATATATTATGATTAAATTATTATTATTATTATTATTATTATTATTATTATTATTATTATATTTCTTATTTATTTTTGTATTTAATTTTTAATTGCTTCCACAGGTGAAGAATAAATAATATGTATTAATTATGTAATAATTTAATTAATAATAATTAAAATATTTAATTTTAATTAATTTTTCACCCGTTGAAGCAATTAAAAATTAAATAAATACATAAATAAAAATAAAGATAACATAATAATAATAAAACATATTACATAATTAATAAATCTTATTAATTCTTCCCCAGTTGAAGCATTTATGGATTTGTGTAAAGTGTTTCTTCGTAGGCCACATCGGGCATTACATGTCGGGTCTGAGCTGCAATATCATACATAGCCACAGAGAAGGTAAATCAGGCAGATCCCTATCGTCTGATCTCATATAACCCCTTTTGTAATTCTGGGAAAATGAAATCACAATAGGGTGGCGTCTCACAAATAACCACGTCTGCGGTGTAAACCGTGAACTTGTGGAGGGAATAAATAAATACATAAATACATTATTAACATCGTCATCTTTGCAGTTAATTTTCGCATAGGATTGCACTTTTTTTTTTTAAAGTTAATACTGTTTAAAAAATACAAAAAAAAAAAAGAAAGGAAAAAAAACCACCCAGTAAAATTGAATTGTCGCTCAGCGATCGTGATTGTTTCCGATTTTTTTTGATCAGTTCTTTTAACCCTAAAGTCTAGTACCCATGTAATTTCAATTTTAGCCAACTGGCCAACCCTCACTTGTCGCTCCTATTCCTGTAATTCTACGTTCTCCCCCTCCCACACCACCCAAAAAAAAAGAAAATCAACTCACAAAAGCCATGGCAGCCATGTTGTGGGTTACAAAACAATTGTCAAGCGCATACATTTTCTTCTTTGGTATCAGTTAGATAACGAAAAGGAAATATGAGAAATTCGGTGAGGAGCTCCACCACTTTGAACCTGTAGAACAGTCACTTTGTGTGCGCGTTGTGAGGGCACAGATGCAGCATTGATTGTGCCCACTAGAATGATGAACATTGTGCCTCATTCAACTATAATTTAGGCTCCTGAGGCTGATATGGGCCTATATACAAGAAGAGGAGGGCCCAACTTAGATTAGAGACATCGTCATGTCACCCTTTCTTTACCACGAGAGTCTCAATATAGGTTTTCTGGTGGTACCATCCCACTGAAGAACCTCCTGCTCCTCTACGTACACCTCTGTCATGAAGGAAACCATGTAGTAGAATGTTCAGTTATTACATATTTCATATATCATTCCCCCTGGACCTCATAGTTGGCTTACAGCTATATTACAAATACCCGTCAAGACTAATTTTATTTTTATAACCCCTAAGAATGAGGTAGAACTATATTGATATGCCAGTTTAGCCATGCCAATGAAAAATAAATAAGAAAAAAAGTCCTTATCTCTGATTTGTACCATGTCACTATTGTCTTCTACATATGGTTTCATGCAAATCTTGAGAAGGAACCTTAGTGGAGGTGAGGCCTCGAGAAACTGGATGAGGTGGTCCTAATGTACTAGTCTTTGGCCGTATGCCACCGTACAACAGCCTTATGGCATGTATGCCTCCATGGTGTCGATATTACATACTTATTCCCACCACACAGGTGTCCTATGTTGAACTACTTGGATCTTGAATGGTCGAGGTAACAATATTGTGACTTCTAACTCTTCAATCCTCTAGCATTGCTTGGATTTAGGATTTATCATGGCTTCTAACCCTTCTATCCTCATGCATGGCCTTGGATTTTGCCATGGATCCATATTAAGTTTCAAAAAACATGGCCCTCATCATAAATACATGTCAACTACTTTAGTAGGGAATTTCCATTGGGGTATAACGTCGCATTCCGGCGTCCCATCTACATGACCAGATAACATCACGAAAACAGGTCAATACCGACAATCAATATGATGTTATATTTCCATCCAAGATATCATGAAAGACCAAAAAACGTCCTTATCTCCGATCTGTGCCATGTCACTACCTTCTTCTACGTATGGTTTCATGCAAATCTTGAAAAGGAACCTTAGTGCAGGTGAGGCATTGAGAAACTAAAGGTGGTGGTCTTAATGTACTAGTCTTTGGCCGTATGCCACCGTACAACAGCCTTATAGCATGTATGCCATCCTTGGTGTCAGTAGTACAAACCCATTCCCACCACACAGGTCTCCTATGTTGAACTACTTGGCTCTTGAATGGTGGAAGTCACCATATAATGACTTCATACCCTCGCTATTCTCATGTATGGCCTTGGATTTAGCAATGGATCCTTATTAAGTTCCAAAAAACACGACCCTCATCATAAACATGCAAGTCGACTGCTTTGGTAGGGAATTTCCATTTTGGTGTAATGTTACATTACGCCGTCCCATCTCCTTGACCAGATAACATCACGAAAACAGGTCAATATCGACAATCAATATGATGTTATATTTCCATCCATGATATCATGAAAGACAGACATTAACGATGTGGAAGGTAGGAGGGAGGAGAGGAGGAAGGATGTTATTTTCGGTGGAAATTATGGTGCTAAAATGGCCACCTAGTATTTGCTTTATCTGAGCAATGACCATTCTCTATGTTGTAGACTCAAGGTCAAAATGTATACAAGTTAGTTTTGGATCATGGTATTCTATTCAAACATCGCAATGTGCCATGACTACTGTACACTATCTACTGCTATAAGTGCCTGACGATTGTTCTCGTTATTAAACTTATGGTTGAATTGACAGCTAAGTGTAAAAGCCGAAACAATACATCGGAGATGACTACGGAAGTCAAAGGGTTAGTGGTTTCCCGCAGAGGATGTGATCACTGGATGGAGAGTGACTTGACCTTCCAACCCCTAGCTCCTCTAATCTCCTACTGTTCCATTGAACTCACTAATTCCCCGTCAGCTGGTCAGGAGTAAAAATGAAAAGAGCCTGGGGAGGGTCCGGCTGTACTTCCAGACTGCAGCCCTTAGCTTCTAAAGGCGAAAAAGGTCAACACCTTTTCAAAGCCGCATCACAAAGCTTTGAATTTTTACCGCTGTGGATGGGGTCTTCGCTACACAAGCTGGTGACTGAGATAATAGAATCTCTTGCTGTTGGGATAAGGAATTATTTGGGGGCTATTTTAAGAATCCATTATCTGGAGGAAAAATTGGGGTACATCTATAATAGAAGAATAGGTTTTTTTGCCCAGTTTTGGTAACTTCTTCAGCAAATTGGTCTTCAAAATTAAGACCAAACATGAAGATGTCTACAGAGGTTCAACTAAGATCAAACAAGTACCTGGTAAATATTTACAAGCACTGGTAACCCAAGGGAGGAGACCACTTTTGATCAAGGTGGGTACATCAACATAGGATTATGACCTCAATGAAAATGTGGAAAAGAAACCAACAAAAAAAAATGAAAGGAAACGTGACATAAACTCAACTAAAGATGGCATTTGAAGACGATGGAGAACCTTCCTTCCTACTTCCAGATTAACCATTATTTTGGATGCCGCTAAGGTTTATTACCTCCTATTATTGAGGTGTCTGGGAATTGCTTATGCATTTAGTCCGATGAGGCATAATATTGGAGATTTGGTTTCCAAACAAGTTGAAGGTCACGACCAATTTTACTTTGGTTCCAGACTTGCACAGCAATTTCAATATCAACCTGGATAACATGCGTCAACATGGTACCTGCCTTAAACCCCCCCAAGAAGGTAGTTGTAGGGCTTACTGGCTAAGACCATGGTTGGCTGATAGAAGAGTAGAGTAAGCAGGATCCCACTGGATGGAATATGATGATGTGCCTTTCTGTGTAGTATGTTATTCATCTTGAAGGCACTGGCAAAAAAAATGCTGTCAAACCTACAGATGAAAGGTAACATTATTTACAACCCATTTATGACTACCGCCCTTAGATTAATGCAAGGCAGAGCCTTATCTGAGGTTAGCTGAGATTAGTATGAAGTATTTCAACAGCCCGTCACCATCAGCTCTATTCAGAGGTAGCTATTGAACAGTATTTTTCATGTTGTGTCTAAAATAAAAAAGAAGGTGAGAGTTTGACATCAAACGTTGGGTATGGCAGAGGAGCATGTGAGAACACCGGTCTGCATACCCTTCTTGATTATTCACCACAAATCGCTAGCATCAAGCTCATGCCCTAAAAACATACTTGGAACCTTTTACAAACTTCAGTGCCATAACATGTGAATGTCAACCTTCTTTGGTGGTGAACCTATCAAAAGACCTGTTGTCACCTAATCTTCATTGGTGGAGGATCAACGAAAAACCCATTGTCAATCCAACCATCATTGGTAGTGAACCAACCAAAATACCCGTTGTCACTCAACCACTATTAGTGATGAAACAAAGAAAAGACCCCTTGCCAACCCAACATACCTTGGTGGTGAACCAATGAACAGACCTGTTGGCAGCAAACCATCATTGGAGGTGAACCAATGAAAAGACTTGTTGCCAACCCAACCATCATTGGTGATGAGTCAACAAAAAGACCCGTTGCTAACCCAACTATCATTGGTGGTGAACCAACCAAAAGACCCGTTTCCTTTCCACCCAATCATCATTGACCTGGCAAGTGTAGGTGATACCTGTATAAATTGTAGTGCGCTGTGTGCAGACAGTGTCATATAAAATAAATAATGACCATGTACAGACTAGTCTATAGTCCTAGAATATGTATCAGCCAAACAACCGCAATGAATGACGGTAAAGCAAGGACCAGTCTTGCCCTCATAATAAATTTTATGAGTCGTTTTGTCCTAAAGACATATCAAGGTCCAAAATGGAGAAGGGTTGAGAATGAAGGCTGGGCTGATACTATCTTTGGTTGATAGAGCTATAGGCATCTCTTTCATGCTTTGGTGCAAGCAATAGCTGAGCCACCTTTGGACGATAAAGAGTTGGAAGAGGATGGAGGACGCCCATGACCCTCATCCATCCACTTGTCCAAGCTTCTCCTGCGAGCATTCATGAAGAAGTTGCTGACTGTGGACAGCTCAAGGCCAAGCTGTTGGGCGATAGTGATCTGCAATTCTTTGGATGGCCTCTGGTTCTCATGAAAAATGGCATGTAGCGTGCGTCGCTGGATATCGGTGAAGACCAAGCGGTGCCTCTTAGGAACGTGATTTCTTTCGGCTTTGGTTTGCTCTTGCTCTTTCCTTTTGCAGGCTGTGGGCACAGGTAATACATAGATTAGTATACATCACCATCATGATCAGCAGAGGCAATTTTTTTTCCCCAAGCTTTTGTGTTTATTATATATACAGTATGGTTGTAAAGTATTCAGTAAAGATACACAACATGATAAATGTCTAAAATGGCAACGTTGCGTGTAAAAATTTGTTAAAAATCTTTTTCTTTTATCAAGAACAGGTTGCTGCTTTTTACCAAGGTTTCCGACCACCTCAGGGGATAGAATGCAGCCCTTACAAGCTCTTCGTCACAGAGCTTGAAAGTGCTGCTCGGAAACACTGAATGATGTTGTAGAGGAAATGCTACCTCTGCTTTAAGCAGCGGACAGTCCAAACTGTCAATCATTAGGAACGCAACAACCCCAGCAAGCAAGGAACCGAGAGCAAAGGGAGTAGTGCATTCCTGAAGATTGATCTTGAGAAAACTCCTGTACTTTGGGTATGATATTTTCATACAGTTATGTATAGACTACAGAAAAGTAAACCCTCCAAATACTACATTAAGTCATTGGCAAGTTAATTTTCAAGATTGAACTAGTGAGGGCATTGTTAATTCTAACACCAATAAATTGTACACAGCGTAATGCAAATAGTCCACTCTTCACCTTTTTTTCTAGTAATGGTTCGACTTCTGTACAGTCTGATGAAATAGCATAGCTATTACAAGCAGAAGGTTAGAGGTGAATATTTTGCAGGACTCTACCCAAATTCCTAGACAGGCCTATAAATCTTGGGTTTTAAGGTTACTGCACGGATTGTTCTGGCTTAAAGGGACCGTTTCAGATCAGGGCAACCATGTAAGATTCTACCAACCTTGAATGAGTCAATGCAATTTCCCCCCCACTAACTCAACAAAGGTTTGAAGGCTCCTTGAAAGTAATGATGTCATATTGTGTCCTTCAGTCCCCTGAGGGGGATTTTTGTACAGATCATGAGGATTTCCAGATCCTAAGTTGGAGTGAGTGGAGAGTGGCTACGGAGAACGTCTCTTGCTTTGGAAGACTCATGAAGCCTCCGAGGGAGTACATGTTGAGGTTGGGTATATTATCGGTCCATTTGTGCCATGGACCACATACTGAGAGAACACAAACAATTTACCACACGGAAACCAATTTACCCTTGACAACATTGTAAAGGCAGTTCCAGAACTCATCCGCTATGTGGACGGGCACACAGAGCAGCACATGGAGCCAGTCAAGACCATACTACCTCCGCTGGACCCACAGAGTTGCTGGAAGATAAGTATGCCTCCATTTATCATTTTTAATCAATCAATGGCTAAATATACAAAAATAATTACCATCGTACAACCCTTTTAAGTGCAACCTACTTTCGGGAACCTAACAGCACATCAGAGATGTGATTGTGGGGTGCCAATCAGTGGCCATTGTATTTGGGAGCCTACTGGAGGTTTCCATCTCGTGAAGCTTAGCCTGTGGCTGGGCTTCATAGGAGACTGTGACTTTTTTTAATATATTCTGAAAAACTGACAAATTGAGGAACAAAGAACAAATAATTAAATAATCACACGTTCAAGCCACTAAGGGTGACTAAAAAATAAAGTACAAATAAAAAATGTTTTAGAAATATATAAAAACTAAAATATATCTAATCTTTTGAATTACCTCTTTTTTCCCCATCCAAAAATGAAGAAAACAATATTATAAAAATAGATCCTGAGATCAGAGCTCTGGGACTCTGTACTATCATCTTGAATGCGGCTGAGGGAGCCATGTTCGATCTCCATTCCGTTCACTGTCTATATGTCTGTCGGAAATAGCTGAGTGCCATAGTCGGTAGTTTGGCATTGCAGCTTAGCCCCATTCTCTTGCAATACCAAATGAGGTCATGGCACGCATTGGAACAGATTTTTAGTTATTGCTGGACTTCCTGGCTTTAATCCTTCCAGTACCAACCAACTTGAAACTCATGGGCCCCAAGAAAATTCTTCAACAGTGCCCCCAACCATCACGAGTCTTTTATGTTGGCTAAAGGAAGCTTTTGGCCTCCCTAAACTTTAGATCCTAGGTGTGACTGCAACCTCTACACCTACGATGGTTATATCCCTGGGCTAAAGGGAGGAGGGGTACTGTCCATTTCAAAACTGCATATGTACTGGTTTTGTGATTGGAAAATTGGCAAGGATGGAAATTTCTTGTTGGCCACCTTGCCAAAGAATTGTTTTCTGCTGGTCTGGAAGAAAAGATAAGGTATGTGCAGGTGTAAGCCCCCCATACTACTGTCGGTAGAGTGTCCACTCTGCCGTGCGTAACTGTATTTGCTATGAGAGAGCAACCGCCAAGGCAGCTATCTCTTAGTCATCAAAAGGACTAGCAGTCCAATATACAAGGGAGCCACCACCAAGGCAGCTATCTCTTAGACATCAAAGGGATTGGCAGTCCAACATACAAGAGAGACACCTCCAAGGCAGCTATTTCTTAGACAACAAAAGGATTCGCAGCCCGAAATACAAGAGAGCCACCGCCAAGGCGGCTCTTTCTTAAACAAAAAAAGGACTGTCATTCCAAAATACAAGAGAGCAACCATCAATGCAGCTATCTCTTAGACATCAAAAAGATTGGCAGTCCAAAATTGGACATATCGGTCCTTTGACACCATCTGCCGGGTGGAGACAGTAGGCCCTGTACACATTTGACTGTCGGCCAAACCCGTTGATAGCCTAATAGGTATGGGGACCTCTAGGTTTTGCATAGTTGAGCGTTGGTGCAAAGGAGCATCCTGGTATTGGGTGAGGTTGGTCACCAAGGGGGGTCATTTTCATTTTTGCTGCCCCCCCAACCATTATGCCATAAAATATATCATACTTGCTCAGACCATACTGCACATTGCATCTGAAATTTTGTCTTCACTACCTGCAGCCTAAAAATCATTAGAGCCAAAATATGCAAAGTCCGGCAGTATTCGTCCTCTTTACTATGTGGTCCCGTCCTTCTCGCAATGATAATATTTCATTAATAACATACAGTCTCAATTAGTGTCATATTATTGCTGCCTTCATACCCCATAATTATATTAATGTTTATCAATAAGCTATATCGCAAGAATTGATCGTGTTACAGGTTACGACATATAAACCTTTCTCCCCTCACCGTTCCCCCCCACCATCACCCATTTCTTATTTTTTTCTCCTGTCCCCATCTGGTCAGTTCTTCTTTTCGTTCCCTTCCCCCCGCTCTTGTCTGGGACACTGCACACTGATAGAAAAATATTGATCACGACCCAGCTGTGCGGAATACAGCACTGTATATATGCATGTTAACCCCTACAAGGCCGGAGCGTTGCATGCATCCAATTCTCTTCTCGGAGATAGGGTAGGGGGTCTTCATGAAAAGGAAAGCTCTTCAAAGAGTTAAGAGCGATTCTCGGAAAATCTATATTTTTGAGGTTGTATTCAGCCCCCCCCATCTTTTTTTTTTTTTTTTTTTTTTTACGAGACGGGCTAGAAAATCGACATCTTTAAGGGTTAAGCAAAGCCCGTAATAACAATTCAGATAAAACTAGCATACAACCGGCGGTAATGAAATAAGGCCAGTAATTGAATACAAAATGACAATAATTACTTGATATGTTCAGCGGCACGAGAGGATCAGCCATCTATAAAGCGCCTTCTTAATGAAAGATTTAATAGGAGGGCAGCTAGGGACAATTTACAGGGTAAACTTTCCATTATGAACCTGTAAAGTAATGGTGGCTCTTTGCATATGGAACGAGGGGAGGTGTCATAGTTCGGGATGTGACACCAAAGGAGTCTTGCTGGGAGGAGGAATGTGACAATTTTATTGGAATAGTGATTTGTACGTAGCGGAGAAGCAATTAATGGACAGAGTCTGTAAGCTCAGCACATGATAGCACTATATAAAGGTTAATGTGATCGCAATCAAGATGGCTTAACTACACTGCGGCGCATGATAAGCTATTCACCTGTCATGGAGACTCGCTTGTATCACGTGGCCATTGGGTTATAGGGGCTTGTACATTAGCATTTCTTGTATTTAAAGGAACCTGGTAGATGTTGGATCCAGAGCTGTGATTACAGCCTGTTTCCATTTAAGTGGTCCTCAACATCTCAGACATATAAGATGTTAATCCAAACATCTTGTATTAGTAAATGCCTGGTGCTTCTTTAGACTTTCACTTCTTGTAGGCTAAGAATGAACCATATTAATAAACATCTGGTGCTTGTTTAGGCTTCCCCTTCTTGTAGGCCAAGAATGGACCATAATTTTCAGCCTATAACCTTCTCATGGAGATGGAAATGCCTACTCAGGTTCAAACTAGCCATGAAGAAGGATTTAGGACCGACTATGAGATTGGGAACCTTTCTCCATTCTCAATTCCTCATATTTGACCTTCTTTGAATTGAAGCTAGAACACAAGGCCAACCAGAAGATGGACATACCACTACTCAGGTTCAAACCAAACATGAAGAAGGATTTAGGACCAACTATGAGCTTGGGAACCTTTCTCCATTCTCAATTCCTCATATTTGACCTTCTTTGAATTGAAGCTAGAACACAAGGCCAACCAGAAGATAGACAAACCCCTACTCAGGTTCAAACTAACCATGAAGAAGGATGTAGGACCAACTATGAGCTTGGGCACCTTTTTCAATTCCTCATATGTGACCTTCAGTCAATTGAAACTAGACCACAAGGCCAACTAGGTCTGGTGTTCAATGCAGTACTCCATGGAGCAAGACGAGGTCAATGGGCGCTTCATAATCACAACGACATCAGTGGGAGCTTCCTAATCACAAGAGTCCTTCAAGATGCCAGCATTCCAACACCGGCCAAGGAAATTCTCACTGCTTAGGTATGGCATCCAATACGGTACTCAGATCAGCCAGACGAGGTCAATGGGAGCTTTCTAATCACAACCAGGGGAGTGGGAGCTTCCTAATCACAAGAGTCCGTCAAGATATTAGCATTCAAATATCGGCCAAGGAAATTCACACTGCCTTGCTCCAGCATCCAATACAGTACCCTAATCAGCCAGACCAGGTCAATGGGAGCTTTCTAATCACAACCAGGGCAGTGGGAGCTTCCTATCCACAAGTGTTTTTTAAGATGGCAGCATTCAACCACCGGCGGAGGAAATTCGCACTCCCCTGGTCTGGCTGTTATGGAATACTGAAGTGGACCATGGTCCTGCAAATCTTTTTGCTCCCCTTTACAAACCACCCTTAATTGCATATGTTCTCAGTAGGAATAAAAGAACAAGCCACCAGTAGACTTTTTCAGTGGCTGCTTGAAAACAAAATGTTACGCCAGTTGAAGTCCATTTGCTTGATCTTTATCTTCCCAACATTTGTCATTGGAGGAGACTTGGGAGGCCCTCTTACACATTAGAACATCTGGTCTTGTTGAAATGTGTATGGCTTTTGACAACACAGGTTGTCAAGAAGTGTGACGCTACTGTGAAAAGCTATGATATGGTGGTCAGTCATGGCTTTGGTTGATAGGACTCAGGCTGATCTGTGAATACAGTGAAACCTCAGCAGAAGACCACCCCTTCCTAAAAAGACTACTGTTTAATGTAATTGTGGGTGGTAAACTAAAGTTGTATTGGGACTTACGATTTCCTCCTAAGGGCTATCATAAAACCAAGCTTTAGCGATGATACTTTAGTAATGTCTATCACCCTTGTAATGTTCCCTTCTTGGGCCCTTCATAGATGAGATTAATAGGGTAGAAACCTGTATACATATCGAAGGACATATGAAAAACACACATCATGACATTTAATGGTCCCTTGTACAAATATTTGGGTCAAATGAAGACCACGTATGGAACCCAATCCAAAACAATCAGGAGTGATCCTGGTTTAGTGAGGCTGGTAATGTTTGTGGGCATAAAAATTAAAATAAAAGACATTTGGATTATTGAGATCATATGTCTAGTAAACATGGTAGAAGATATCAGGATTAATGATGGTGTAAAAGTCCCAAGGTGGCAGCCCCTTTGTTGGAATATATCGAGACCCAATATGTGGTCATAGTCAACTTCCCTTATGAAGCGCTTCCTCAGTTTAATGTGATACTTGTCATGGAGCTTTCTCAATGTTATCTGTTGTAATCAGGATATTCAACACTGCCAGATGTGAACATATCCTAATTACATGGTAGTAGATCGGTACGTAAGGACACCTGCAACCCTACATGACTAAACACAAGAGGAAAGCTTTCATCGCACTTCATATTTTCACATCCGGATATAATATTTAATAAGAACATTGTGTTCCCTAAAGTAGGAGCAAGTCTCAGTATTGAAGTTGCTACAGAAACCAAGTAACGTCATCACGACAACTCTTTAGCTTCTTCCATTAGATAACCTATATTGTGTCAAGAGATAGAGAAGGAAGACCATCCTCTTCTGTGGTCTTCATCAGCAAAGACCATGCATCTATGGTTCCAGTGAACATATATCTGGAAATGACAACCATCCCAAACAACTCTTGAGCTTGTTTCATTAGATAACATACAATATTGTGCCGAGAGAGAGAGAAGGATGACCATCGTCTTCTGCAGTCTTCATCAGCAAAGACAATGCATCCCAGGTTCCAGTGGACATAGATCTGGAAATGACAACCATCCCAAAACCATTTCTATCCTTCAATTTTTCTTAATCTGTCAAATACTTTATTTAAGGCCTTTTTACCCCCACGACCAATAAATATTGGTATTTCGGTGCAAAAACATTTTACTGCTGACTAGTTAGGGAATGCTGGATCTGTTGTGATTATCACCAATCTAGCATTTTTCACCTAACTAGAGGATATGTCATAAGTACTTCAGGATGAAAAATCCCTTTAAAAAGACAGTATCAGGCCACTTGCACAGGTGCCTCCATAACTGTATATTGTACAGTATATAGCAGCAGAGTTCTTCATATGTTCCTTATGAACCTAGGGGGTATCCTAAGGAAGTAATTTAATTTGGCTCCATAGGTAGGACCTATTTAATAAGCCAAGAATGGGTGGGTCATGGGGGCAGTTGACCCTGGTGGAAAAGTCTATAGGTCCACCTCACTATCAAATGGCAAGTGTCTCTTCTTTATGGAGCCTATGCAGAGCGCAGTAGCTGAGATGAGCTTGTCATCAATGAGGCGCTTTGCGTAGGCAGCGATTGAGATGACAAAGGGAGCTTCGCTTTCTGGATCGCTGCCTATACAAAGCGCAATAGCCTACGACATAATCATTTTGACTGCTGAACTCTGCAATGATAAAGTGAGGTTTGCCATCTAGATTTCTGCCCATGTAGGGTGCAACAGCCTATGACAAAATTATTTGGACTGCTTAACGCAGCGTGATCAGCAACTGAGATGACAGAAGCAGAGGAGGTAATGAATGAAGACAGTACTGAATCATTACTAAGAGCTGTTTTTAGATTTTTACACTTTTTCTAATCCAAAATAGAGATAGGATTAGGATAAGCCTATAGCTAAGGATAGGGTTAGGGAGAAGCCTATGGCTACGGACAGGGTTAGGGAGACGCCTATGGCTACGGATAGGGCTTGGGGTAAGGATGTTGTTACGGATAGGGTTAGGGGTAAAGCTATGGTTAAGGATAGGGTTAGGGATAAGGCGATGGTTAAGGATAGGGTTCGGGGTAAAGCTATAGTTAAGGATAGGGTTAGGGATAAGGCGATGGTTAAGGATAGGGTTCGGGGTAAAGCTATAGTTAAGGATAGGGTTAGGGATAAGGCGATGGTTAAGGATAGGGCTAGGGGTAAGGCTATGGTTATGTATAAGGTTAGGGGTAAAGCTATAGTTACAGATTAGGTTAGGGGTAAGGTTATGGTTAAGGATAAATTTATAGGTAAGGCTATGGTTAAAAATAGCTTTTGGGGTAAGGCTATGGTTATGTATAAGTTTAGGGGTAAGGCTATGGTTAAGGATAAGGTTAGAGGTAAGGCTATGGTTAAAGATAGGGTTAGGGGTAAAGCTATGGTTAAGGATAGGGATAGAGATATGGTTAAGGATAAGGTTAGGGGTAAGGTTATGGTTAAGGATAAATTTAGAGGTAAGGCTATGGTTAAAAATAGCTTTTGGGGTAAAGCTATGGTTATGTATAAGTTTAGGGGTAAGATATGGTTAAGGATAAGGTTAGAGGGAAAGCTATGGTTAAAGATAGGATTAGGGATAAGGCTATGGTTAAGGTTAGGGTTATGGGTAAGGCTGTGGTTAAGGTTAGGGTTATTGGTAAGGCTGTGGTTAAGGATAGGAATCGAGGTAAAGCTGTTAAGAATAAGGCTATTATTAAGGATAGGGTTAAGGATAAGACTATGGTTAAGGATAAGTTTAGGGATAAGGCTATGGTTAAGGATAGGGTTAGGGATAAGGCTATGGTTAAGGATAGGGTTAGGGATAAGGCTATGGTTAAGGATAGGGTTAGGGGTAAGGCTATGGTTAAGGATAGGGCTAGAGCCAAGGCTATGATTAAAGATGGGCTTAGGGTTAAGGCTATGGTTAAGGATAGGGTTAGGGTTAAGGCTATGGTTAAGGATAGGGTTAGGGTTAAGGCTATGGTTAAGGATAGGGTTAGGGTTAAGGCTATGGTTAAAGATAAGGCTACGTTAAGGATACATTTAGGGATAATGCTGTGGTTAAGCATATCTTTAGGGATAAGGCTATGCTTAAGGATAGGGTTAAGGCTATGGTTACGGATAGGGTTAAGGCTATGGTTATGGATAGGGCTAGGGATAAGGTTAAGGTTACGATTAGGGCTAGGGATAGAACTAAGGTAAAAAAAAGTTTAGAAAAATGTATAATTTTTTTAAATATGTCTTATTTAATTAAAAAGTAGAAAAAAACAACAAAATACAATATATTTGATTAGAGGATGAGGTTCAATACAGGACTGTTGGAAGAGGCTCGAGAGTTCAGGATTCAGGGATTAGGATGCAACTAGGTAAAAAGAGAAGTAATACATTTTATAAAAAATAGTTGTGACTAGCTGAGACGATGCTCTCCAATATGTGAGGGTCCTGGCATTTCTCATGCTTTTTATACATAGTGTTGGGCTATACTCTGCTATATACTTCTCGCACGTCTCTCCTCTCACCGGCGTCTGTAATTCTCTTCCTTCACCATCGTTAACATCATAAAAATCACAAACCTATATAAATCGTCTTGAAAAAAAAAAGAAAAAAAAATGAAAATAAAAAAAGATTAGGGGGGAAAAAAGGGGCTAATTTCTGTAAAATCAAAAATCAATAGGACGCTCACAGAAAGCGCCCCTTGGGACCGGAGCGCGGGGGCTTGTGGGTAGTTTATGAGTGGATTGTGTGTGTCTCTGTGAGTGGCGCTGACTGAGTCCGCTGTAGAAATCAATGTGGTGTGGGGTTTTTTTTCTCGCTGTAACCCTTTCACTGCCAGGCCTTAGCGAAAGTCTCATTTTGAAGTAGCCCCTAAGAACGTATGAATAAATTATTTCAGTGGTTTCGCCAATAAAAAAAAAGTTGTGATTTTGGGGCCAAACATGTTTTTGGATGTCAGAGTGAAGACCACCAGGGTCTCAGAAGATTGCACATAGGAAACAATGGATTGTGTTCAACTGCGCAATTAATGGCCTTAATGTGGACTTAAGGCTGCGAAACCATCAAAAGCCGAGCAGATGATTGAGCGCCATCTTGCCTTTTATAGATTGTGGCATCTGATCAAAATTCAACTTGACTAATGTTAATTAACGTCCATTAACGTACAGATATGCAGAGAGCGAGTACAGCCGAATTACAGCCCAGTGGGCCTATGTGTGGTGTGTACAAACAGGCACAGGAGGCCTCACAGGGGGGTGATTACAGGACCATCAATCACTGCACATAACCGCATCGGGGGGACACCGAGACCGGGGAAGAAAGATGGCGGCAAGTATGGAGGACAGGAAGATCAGAGAAAGTGTACAAAGAGGGATGAGGTGGATGGATGGATGGATAGATAGAGAGGTAAATGATGGATGGATAGATAAATAGATCATGGATGGATAGATGGGAAATGGATGGATGGATGGATTGATAGATGGATAGATAATGGATGTATAGATAGATAGAGAGATAGAGGGATAGATAAATAGAGGGATAGATAAATAGAGGGATAGATAGATAGAGGGATAGATAGAGGGATAGATAGAGGGATAGATAAATAGAGAAATGGATAGATTTTATAATGGATGGATAGATCGAAAGCTAGATGAAAAGATAGATGACCGATGGATGGATGGATGGATGGATGGATAGATAGATAAATAGATAGATAAATAGATAGAGGGATAGATAGATGGATGGATAGATGGATAGATGGATAGATAGAGGGATAGATAGATAGAGGGATAGATAGATGGATAGATAGAGGGATAGATAGAGGGATAGATAGAGGGATAGATAGAGGGATAGATAGAGGGATAGATGGATAGATGGATAGATAGAGGGATAGATAGATAGATAAATAGATAGAGGGATAGATAGATGGATGGATAGATGGATAGATGGATAGATAGAGGGATAGATAGATAGAGGGATAGATAGATGGATAGATAGAGGGATAGATAGAGGGATAGATAGATGGATAGATAGAGGGATAGATGGATAGATGGATAGATGGATAGATAGAGGGATAGATAGATAGATAGAGGGATAGATAGATGGATGGATAGATGGATAGATGGATAGATAGAGGGATAGATAGAGGGATAGATAAATAGATAGAGGGATAGATAGATGGATAGATAGAGGGATAGATAGATAGATGGATAGATAGATAGAGGGATAGATAGATAGATAGATGGATAGAGGGATAGATAAATAGATAGAGGGAGGGATAGATAGATAGAGGGATAGATAGAGGGATAGATAGATAGAGGGATAGATAGATAGAGGGATAGATAAATAGAGAAATGGATAGATTTTATAATGGATAGATCGAAAGCTAGATGAAAAGATAGAGGATGGATAGATAGATGATCGATGGATGGATGGATGGATAGATAGATAAATAGATAGAGGGAGGGATAGATAGATAGAGGGATAGATGGATGGATGGATAGATAGAGGGATAGATAGAGGGATAGATAGAGGGATAGATAGATAGATGAATAGATGGATGGATGGATGGATGGATGGATGGATGGATGGATAGATAGATAGATAGACAGATAGATAGAAGGATAGATAGAGGGATAGATAGATAGATAGAAGGATAGATAGAGGGATAGAGAGATAGATAGAAGGAAAGGTAAATTGAGGGATAGATGGAATGATAGATGGATGGAAAGATAGAATAATATGGATGGATAGGAGCTGGGTAAGTGGATTGACAGCAGAATATGATAGATATTAGAGAGATATCAGCTAAATAAATAAATAATTATAATGAGCTATATGACTATGAGAGGTAGACACTGTAGATGCATAAATAATATCTAGATAGATAATACATAGCTTTTTCATGTGTGTGGTTTATATAGTAACTGAAAATATCCAGATTTACCAATTTTTTTTTTAAATAATTTCCAAACAATATTCACCTATTTTTATAATAATAAAAAAAAACCTAAATACGATTTTTAGAAATGACTTGCCATATTCCCCCTCTGTACAGCCCTCGCTCCTGCCCCTGCTGTGGGTGCTGGCCTTACTCCCTGGACTCGCAGGCCTCTCCCTTTTTCGCATTGATTATATACAGTACATTACTGTCATTCCTTTACTCTCACAGTTTTTTTTTCTTTTCTCCATACCGGACATTTTCCTATTATTCTTATGAATATTCATCAGGGGAGCGGAGCGCGGAGATTTTAGAATGCGAAAGTAAATTGTTTAAATAAAATCTCTGACAAGTTCCTGGGAAATAATTAGGATCGGGGCGGTTTCCCTTTGGTGAGGGTAATATTTTATATCTTCCCTCGCTGTGTTAATTTCTAGGCTGGTTGATCGACCGGGATGTCACAGTCACTTTTCCTGCTAGGGGGCTGCAACAATTCACACTTTAATGCACTGACAATGGAAAGGTTAAAATGGACTTTGGGCCTTTGTTCATATGCAAGCTTTGTAGATTTCCAGGGAGGAAAGAAACCACCTGGCTTGCCGTGCTCCTTTAGTTATTATTATTATTGGTTTTTACATTTATTTTATATTTTTTCTTGAGTTTACATCTTGTATATATTTTTTTTCCTGATTTTACATTTTTGTATTTATATTTTTTGTATTTTTTGTATTTATATTTTTTGTATTTTTTTATTTTTTATTTTACAATTATACATAATATATATATATATATATATATATATATATATATATATATATATATATATATATAAAATTTATTTTTAGTTTGATTTTTTTACTTTAATGTTGTTGTTTTTTTACTACATAAATTGTGGCACTTTCCAGCTTTTAAATTTTAATAATAATATTTTCAATTTTTTAAGACATTTTAAGACCAGATAGCTAAAAAAAAAGCTTTATTATACCTCTACAATAATTATTATGCTCACTTTATTTATATATATATATATATATATAGTTTATATATTATATATATTTCATATGTATGTGTGTGTATATATATATATATATATATATATATATATATATAAAATCCAAATATATCTTCTTTAGATGTATGAATAAATAAAATATAGAAAAAGAGAGATAATATATACATATATTATATAAAATCTCAATATATATTTATACTTACAGTATATACAAAAGATATATAGATAAACAGAGACTATATATATATATAAAATTTATTTTTTTTACCTGTAAAAAATACCTTCTCTAGTGCTTATTGAAAACTATAATATGATTTTCCAATATTTTATGGATTTTTTTTCAAGCCTGTGGAGTGGTTTTAAGTCTTTTATTTTATTACCTGTCAATGGTGCCGCAATACGACATTCATAGGGACAGGTTGTTAACTTTGAAATAGACATATAGGTATTATATATATTATTGAATAAAATAAATAATGCAAGTACATTCTTACTTTTATTTATTTTTTAATTCATAGTTTATGTGGGAAAAATACGCTGAAATGGTAAGAATTAACCCTCTAATTTGAATAGACAGCCTTCATTTAAACCAATAATGTTGAGCAACCTGAAGATACATTTAGGCAGCGGGTTGAGTTTTTAACCAGAATGGAGGTTGTATGCCTTTACCATCCTTACCATTACCAATCATACCTTTACCAACCTTACCGTTTTCATCCTTCCTTTACGTATCCACACCTTTTACCATCCTTGCCTTTACATTCCCTACCTTTACCATCTATTCACTATACCATCCTTGTCTTTACTATCAATACCTTTACCATCTTTGCCCTTAACATTTGCACCCTTACCATCCTTGCCTTTACCATTCTTGCTGCTATAATCCTTTCCTTTATCATCTTTGCTTTTACCATCCTTACCTTTACCATTCTTTTATTCACCATTCTTATCTTTACTATTCATACCTTTAACATCCTTGCCTTTTCCCTCCTTGCCGTTACCATCCTTGCCTCTACCATTTGTACCTTTACCATCATTGCCATTACCTTCCTTGCCTTTACCATTCGTACCTTTACCATTGTTGCCATTACCTTTTTTGCCTTTACCATTTGTACCTTTACCATCCTTGCCTTTACCATTCGTACCTTTACTATTGTTGCCGTTACCATACTTGCTTTTACCTTACTTACCTTTACGCTCCTTGCCTTTACCATTTTTGCCTTTACCATTCTTGCCTTTATCATACTTACTTTATCGTCTTTGCTGTTATCCTTCTTGCCTTTACTCTCCTTGACTTTACTCTACTTGCCTTTACCTTTCTTGCCTTTACCAACTGTACCTTTACCTTCCCTGCCTTAACTTTCCCAGCTCTTACTGTCCTTGCCTTTACCATTCGTACCTTTACCATCATTGCCTTTAACACCTTTGTCTTTATCATCCATACATTACCATCATTGCATTTACCCTTCTTGCCTTTACCATTTTACCTTTATCATTCGAGCCAATACGCTCATTGCCATTACTCGCCTTGTCTTTACTATCTTGCCTTTACTGTCCTTGCCTTTATTATTCTTACCTTTACCATTCTTACCTTTACCATTCTTACCTTTACCATCCATACCTTTTCCATCTTTTCGTTTATCATCCTTTCCTTTACCATCCATACCTTTACCATCTGTTGCTTTATCATCCTTACTTTTACCATTCTTTCTATTACCATTTTTACCTTTACCATTCATACCTTTGCCATTCATACCTTTACCATTTGTGTTTTTACCATCCTTACCTTTTACCATCCTTTCCTTTACCCTACTTACCTTTCCCATTCTTGCCTTTCCCATCCTTACCTTTACCGTCCTTGCCTTTTTACCATCCTTTCCTTTGCCATCCTTTCCTTTCCCATCCTTTCCTTTACCCTCCTTACCTTTCCCATTCTTGCCTTTCCCATCCTTACCTTTACTATTCTTACCTTTACTATCCTTTCCTTTACCATCCTTTCCTTTACCCTTCTTGCCTTCCCATTCTTGCCTTTCCCATCCTTACCTTTTACCATCCTTTCCTTTACCCTACTTACCTTTCCCATTCTTGCCTTTCCCATCCTTACCTTTACCGTCCTTACCTTTTTACCATCCTTTCCTTTGCCATCCTTTCCTTTACCATCCTTTCCTTTACCCTCCTTACCTTTCCCATTCTTGCCTTTCCCATTCTTGCCTTTCCCATCCTTACCTTTACCATTCTTACCTTTACTATCCTTTCCTTTACCATCCTTTCCTTTACCCTTCTTGCCTTCCCATTCTTGCCTTTCCCATCCTTACCTTTACCATCCTTTCCTTTACCATCCTTTCCTATACACTCCTTACCTTTCCCATCCTTACCTTTCCCATCTTTACCTTTCCCATTCTTGCCATTCCCATCCTTACCTTTTACCATCCTTCCCTTTACCATCCTTCCCTTTACCATCCTTACCTTTACCATTCTTGCATTTCCCATTCTTGACTTTCTCATCCTTACCGTTAGCATTCTTACCTTTACCATCCTTTCCTTTACCAGCCTTTCCTATACCCTCCTTACCTTTTCCATCCTTACCTTTCCCATTCTTGCCTTTACCATCCTTACCATTGATACCATTTACCATCCATATCTTTACCATAAGGACCTTTACCGTCCTTACCTTTTTACCATCCTTTCCTTTGCCATCCTTTCCTTTACCATCCTTTCCTTTACCCTCCTTACCTTTCCCATTCTTGCCTTTCCCATCCTTACCTTTACCGTCCTTACCTTTACCATCCTTTCCTTTGCCATCCTTTCCTTTACCCTCCTTACCTTTCCCATTCTTGCCTTTCCCATCCTTACCTTTCCCATTCTTGCCTTTACCATCCTTACCATTCCCATTTGTACTTTTACGATTCTTGCCTTTATCATCCATACCTTTACAATTTTTACTTTTCCCATTCATACCATTCCAATTCTTACCTTTCAATACATACCTTTACCATCCTTACCTTTCCCATTCGCGCCTTTCCCATTCTTGCCTTTACCATCGGTATCTTTACCATCCATATCTTTACCATCGGCATCTTTACCATCCTTAGCTTTGCCATCTTTTCCTTTAACATCCTTTCTTTACTATCCTTACTTTTCCCATTCGTACCTTTACAATTCTTGCCTTTACCATCCTTACCCTTGCTCTTATTTCTTGTTTTTACCATTTTTGCCTTAACCATCCTTCGTTTTCCACTAGGCACTGCACAGAACCGCATGTCCATAAACGATGGCCCTGATATGCCCTGATATGTCTATATGGGACATAGGCACACTATATGACTAGCTCTATTGGGTAACATCTTACAGAAGTAATTTTATTCTCTATGGTTAATATTGTAAACCATCTGCACTAAGGATGTAATTGTTTTTAAAAAAACAACAACCCACAAACATGCTATATTATAATTAACCGTCCACAATAAAATTTGGCGTAAAATTGCTAACTCAAATGCAAATATTATCAGATTATATTTTTCAGTAATTTACATTGAGATGTAATTTTTACAAACTATAAGGAAAATTTAAATTAAATTTCAAAAAAAGATAATAATGTAAATTTGTATCTTAGCAATTATATATAAATACAAAATATTTATATGTGTGTGTGTATGTATATGTATATATATATATATATATATATATATATATATATAATACAATATTATCCTGATCTAAAATACATTCATGGTAAAAAAAAAGGACGTTTAATAATAATAATAATAATAATAATAACAATAATTAATAATATTATTATTATTATTGTTATTGTAGAAATATAATCTTTTTTATATCTCTGGTCTTAAAATGTCTTTAAAAATGGAAAATATTATTATTAAAATGTAATATATATTCCTAATCAAAAATACATTCAAAGTGCCTTTTTTCTATAAAACATTTACATTATTATTATTAATAATAATAAAAATATAAAGCTATAAAAAAAACAAAAACTGCAAAATCTGATTGGATATTACTTTTTTTTTTACGAATAAATGTTAGATTGCTTTATTTATAAATAAAAATTGATATTGGCAAATTCCAGAGGACATGTAATAATGAATAAATTATTGTATTAAAAAAAAATAATAAAAAAAAATATTGGAAATATTTCAAGCAATGACCTATTGTCACTGCTTTCCTTCCATGATGGAGCCTCGCCGCCATTTTCTATGTAAAGTGTCGTAAAGGCTGCCGTCGAAAACAAAAAAAATTAATAATTTCGCTTTCATCAGATCTTCTCTATGATCTCTTGGATAAATCAATGAATTTCTTGCTCAGGACACGAGGCCGATACAGATATAGAAGAAGTGAAATGATCCCTTTCCTTTTATCAATACAACATGCAAATTAATAAAAAAAAAAAAATCAATTTCTTACATTACACCAAACAACAACCTCAAAGGGTAGATAAATAGATATAGATAGATGGATATTTCCGCAGTCCGGAAATTAAAAAAAAAATTGCAAATATTTTTCAAGATGAATCAGAATTTACAAAATGGTCTTCAGGCCATCTAGGCCTACCACGTCTTCCATATTGGCCATTTCCGAATTTTTAGGGTTACTACGTATATATACATATTGGCCACCCAAGAGAATGTCCATCTGAGCTGAGACATGCACATGTGCTAAAGAAAGGTAAAAAAAAATAGGCTAAAAAAATGGAAGCTACTAATTTTAGGTCAGAGCTAATCTGTCATATGGAGGTCGAAATACACGAGACTCTACCTATAGAATATAATGTAGAGATGGACATGCATGGGTGGGAATATACAGCGAGACTGATAGGTGATAGATAGGGGACAGAAAGCAAGAGGGGGGGAATAAGAGAGAAACACGGAAAGAAAAAGAGAGAAATAAAGATAGAAAGAAAAGAAATATAGAAAGCAACATAGAAGGAAACAGGAGGGGGAGAACAAGAGGAAAACAAGGAGAGAAAGAAAAAGAGAGAAACAAGGAGAGAAAGAAAGATAGAAAGCAACATAGAAGGAAAAAGAGAGAGGGGAAGAACAAGAGGAAAACAAGGAGAGAAAAAGAAGAAAAGAAACATAGAAGAAAAAAGAAAGAAAGCAACATAGAAGGAAAAAGGAGGGGAAGAACAAGAGGGAAATACGGAGAGAAAGAAAAAGAGAGAAAAAGGGAGAGAAAGAAAAAGAATGATAGAAAGCAACATAGAAGGAAAAAGAAAGAGGGGGTGAATAAGAGGGAAACAAGGAGAGAAAGAGAGAGTGAAACACAAGGAAAAAGGATGAAAAATGGAGGTGAAGGCTGGAAAGAAAGATAGCAGTGAAGAGAAAGAAATATAGAAATATAGAGGGAAGAAGGATGAAAAAGAAAGATAAATGGATGGGAAGAAAAAGAAAGGAAGAGAAAGACATAAACATAGAAGTAGAGAGGCTGAAGAAGAAAGATAGAGAAAAATGGACGAGAAAGATAGGAAGAAAAAGAAAGGAAAAGAAAAATATAGAAAGAAAGATAGAAAGACAGAAGGAAAAAGGATGAAAAGAAAGATAGAAAGAAAAATGGAAGACAAAGATGGGAAGAAAAAGAAAGGAAGAGAAAGGAAAAGATAGAAAAAAAGAGAAAGAAGGATATAATCTAAAGGAAGAGAAAGAAATATAGAAAGGAAGAGAAAGAAACATAAAAACATAGAAGTTAAAAGATAGAATGTAAAATGGACAAGAAGGATGGAAAGAAAGATAAAAGTGAAGAGAAAGAAAGATAGAAACATAGAAGGTAAAAGGATAAAAAAAGATAGATAGAAAAATGGACGACAAAGATGGGGAAAAAAGAGAAAGGAAGAGAAAGAAAGACAAACATAGAAGGAAAAAGGTTGAAAAACAAAGATAGAAAAAATGGACAAAAAACATGGGAAGAAACAAAGGAACAGAAAGAAATATAAAAAGGAAGAAATAGAAAGATGGGAAGAAAGAAAGATAGAAAGGAACATAGAAGGAAAAAGGGTGAAAAAGAAAGATAGCAAGAAAAATGGACGACAAAGTTGGGAAGAAAAGAAAAGGAAGAGAAAGAAAAAGATAGAAAGGAAGAGAAAGAAAGAAAGAAAGAAACAGAAGGAAAGGAAAGATGGAAAGAAAAAGAAAGAAATATAGAAAGGAGGAGAAAGAAGGATATAAAGGAAGAGAAATAAAGATAAGAAGAAAGAAAGGTAGAATGAAACATAGTGTAAAAAGGGATGAAAAAGAAATAAAATGGACCAGAAAGATGGGAAGAAAAAGAAAGGGAGATAGAAAGTCATTAAAAGAAATATAGAAGGAAAAGGGTTAAAAAAAATAAACATAGACATTAAAAATTGACTACACAGATGGGAATAAAAAAAGGATGAAAAAGAAATATCGAAGCAGAGAGAAAGAAATGAAGAGAAACATAGAAAGGAAGAATGAAAGAAATAAGAAAGAGAGCTAGAGAGAGAAAAAGGAAAGTAATGATTGTAAGAAAATAAAGGCAAATAAAGACAGTAAAGAGGAGATAAAAGAAAGACGGAAAAGAAGAGAAAAAAAATATGGAAGAAAAAGAAAGGAAGAGAAATAGAAGGATAGAATGGATGTGGATAGTTGTGCTGCAGTTTGTAGCTACACAGGTGATGTGACATGATGGCTCTGCACACATCATATATGACTGACAACCAAGAAAAACACAGGGAACTTTGGAGGGGACGTAGCGCAGCTCTAATGACCACCAGGTGCACGACTTGTAGTATTCACTATATATAATGTGGGTGGTGGAAGTCAGAGCCTCGGCCACCTTGTACTAAGACCATGCAGGATTGCGCACATGGGCCCACCTGACTTTGGTGTCTATGTTCGCAACTTTGAAAACATTTGAGGTTGGCGTCACCCAAATGTGTGTTGGACCTTTCCCTGTATTGTCCGAGGTCACCACCAGCATGCTTGAAATAAAGTATCTTACCTTCTAACCTTAAAGCTGCCATTCTCTGGAATTCAGGCTCCTGAAGCCACCGCCACATCCTCTTGAAGGTCTCTCTTCCAGATTTTAGCTTGCTCCAAGGTTTGGGGTTTCTTAGAAGGTCTGAAAGGGTCCCCTGTGACCTACACAGGACTCTCTCAGCAAAAATAGCTTGAGGAATGCTGTATCTTTTCAGTTCTGCGATAATTCTTTGGGCAACATCTTTGGTATTTATCTCTTCCAGTTGGCTGGTAAGACTTGTAGTGTTTTGTGTTGGCATGGGTGGATTTTGCCTGCAGCTTATCTCAGCTCTGTGATGCACATAGTGATGTTGGTGCATATTGTTGGGTGACCCAACTCCAGAAGATGGTGGTGGGGACAACTCTCTGGAAAAGTGCTGGTCTATTCTGCTGAACATGCTATGATGATGGGCCTCAAACCCATTGCCAGATACCATCTTTTCATTAGACAAATGTCCGGAAGGATGGCCATAGCTGTGCATGCCCGTCAGGTTAGGACTTGGCAAGGAGGAAAGGCTTTGTCCCATGCTTATATCTTTGGGATAGTGACTATAAAAGTTACTAGGTGGGCCAAGGCCTCTGTCCTCCCTCATGAGGGTAAAACTTCCAATCACATTTCCAACTGGGACGCATTGATGGTGCTGGTGATGGTGGAACTTGTCATGGAGTGGTTGGAGCGGCGTCAAAGTGGTGTAACTATTAGCAGATGCCGGAGGTGAATCTCCCCCAAATCCAAGTCCTGGATGAAGGGAGGCCGCCAGATGATGGTCCGACCGGTGATAATCACTTCCATCCAGAACGGAAGTCATACTGGAAACCAATGAAGATCTGGGAACAGGTGGATGTAAAGTCCTATTGTGATTGTGCATAAGCTCTTGGCCTGAGCCGGAAATGTCTTCACTGGTCTCCAAACCCAACTGGACATTCATTTCTTCAGGCTACAACATCCTTCGCTTTATCTAGTCGTAGGGTGATTAATCTTTTTACTCTAAATTGACTGGAGAGAACCACAGCTTTAGCTCGGAGAGTCTACGATACGTCTCAATTTAAGAATAAAAAATGTCTTAATTCCGATTAGGGGTCACTCTTTTGTCTGGTGGAATATCTCCCTTAACCCTCCCAGGGACTATGATGGTGTACTATGCATTCACCAAGAGTTAACCCATTAACACTAAAGCTACATTGAGTCTACGGGGAAGATACATGGGTCAATAAAAGAAAATACATCCTTACCTATGGCTACGTGGTGTCGGGTTTGGTAGGTCCTTCTTCTTGAAATCCTTTTCGAGCAGATCTGAGATTTTCTTAATGCAGGGGTAGGAGAGTTTGTAGAGGCAGCAGGCTGCGGAGATAGGCAGCCAGAGTGGAGGGGTCTTCTTCTCTTGAAGCTTCCGTCCTCCTATTGTGATATTGTCTCCCCTCTCAGGGCTCCTGCTCGCTTCTGCTTCCAACCCACAGCTAAGTCTCATCGATTATAGTCCCAAACACTCCAGTTTCCTGCTACCACACGTCACCAGCCTAAAATCTGACAGATGTGCAATCAAACACCAACCAGGGCTAACTCTTTCACTGCTGGACCCTCCTTCCCTCCTTCCTTCCTTTCATCCAGCCTACAGACAATTTAACATAAGCATCCCAGCCGACGACACGTAAGGGAGAAGAAGTAATAATAAAAAAAGAGATGCAAAAATAAAAGAAAATTCAAATACGCGGACACACGCGAAGCAAGCGCTGACGTGCTGCAAGGAATGTGCACGAGAGAATATTCCGTATACAAGATATATCGACTGAATATATAAGATCTAACGCCGCCCCAGGTCCGTCTCGTGAGGAAATCAGAAAAAATACAATAGAAATATTGTACAATAGGGCGGTACCTAAAACACTGTATGTACAGAGGTGGACGTGGTGGAAGGAGGATAATGGGCGAAATTTTTTTTTAGATAGGAAGATAGATGGATGGATAGATGGATAGATGGATGATGGATAGATGGATAGATGGATGGATAGATAGAGGAATGGATAGACGGATAGATAGATAGAGGGATAGATAGATAGATAGAGAGAGGAATGGATAGATAGAGGGATAGATAGATAGATAGATAGATAGATAAATGGATAAAGAGATAGCTAGATGGGTAGAGGGTTAGATAGATAGATAGATAGATGGATAGATAGATAGAGGGATAGATAGATGATAGATGGAGGAATAGATGGAGGAATAGATAGAAGGATGGATATATGGATAGATAGAGGGATAGATAGATAGAGAGATGGATGGATGGATGGATGGATGGATAGATAGATAGATGGATAGGTAGAAAGAAAAAGATAGAGGAATGGATAGACAGATAGAGGGATAGATGGATGGATAGATAGATAGAGAGATAGATAAATGGATAAAGAGATAGCTAGATGGGTAGAGGGTTAGATAGATAGATAGATAGATAGAGGGATGAATAGATAGATAGATAGATGGGTAGAGGGTTAGATAGAGAGATGGATGGATAGATAGAGGGATAGATAGAGAGATGGATGGATGGATAGATAGATAAATGGATAGGTAGAAAGAAAAAGATAGATAGAGGAATGGATAGACAGACAGATAGATAGATAGAGGGATAGATAGACAGAAAGAGGGATAGATAGATGGATAAAGAGATAGCTAGATGGGTAAAGGGATAGATAGAAAGAGGGATGGATGGATAGATAGATAGATGGATGATTGATAGATAGATAGATAGAAAGGTGGATATATAGGTGGATAGACGGATGGATAGCTAGAGGGATTGATAGATGGATGGATAGAGGGATATATAGATAGATACATAGATAGAGGGATGGACAGAGAGAGATAGAGAGATAGACAGATAGATAAATAGATAGAGGGATGGATAGATAGATAGATAGAGGGATGGATAGAGAGATGGATGGATGGATGGATAGATAGATGGATAGGTGGATAGATAGATAATAGATGGATAGACGGGTAGATAGATGGATAAATAGGGGATAGATATTTGATTTGATATGGGGATGGATGGATAGATAGATAAATATGGATAAATGGATGGATAGATAGAGATAGATAGATAGAGGGATAGATAGAGGGATAGAAGGATCGATAGATAGATAGATAAATAGCTAGAAGGAAGGTTAGATTAGATGGACAGATAGGGAGGTGGATAAACAGAGATAGATAGATAGAAGGATAGATAAATGCATAGATTGTTAGAAATCGAGATGGGTCGAGAGATGGATGGATAAATAGAGGAGGTAAAGGAGAGGTAAATACATACAATAGATCTGTGAATAGATAGATAAGATACACAATAGATAATTACATACCAATAGAGCTATGGAAAGATAGATATATTAGAGAGCTGTGTTGTTTGGCCCATAGAAGCGAATGGAGAAGCTACCACAATACATGACCACCTCCAGGAAGAGGCGACCAGCAGCCGCCATGGTGACAGGGTCGGCCTTGTGGGTGTACACATGTCCAGCACTAGCTACTTATACACTGTATGCAGTCATGGACACTGACAGAAAAGGGCCCCTGTGCAGGAACAGATTAAGGGGCCCTACGTGTGAAAACAATCATCATTATGTGCCTGTGACAGCAGCTGGCTGCTCCTGTGGAGGTGGCTGTGGGCAGATTACGTCTTGGGCCCTGGTGAGGCTGCAGTGTTATGTCCGCCCCTGACTGATTGGTATAATCATTATGATGGTAACTATCTAGGGGTGTTATTTGGGCACCCTATAGTTTGCCACTAACACTTACTGTTTGGTAAGGATTTCTACCAGTCTATGTAATTTTGGACAACTCCAGTCTAGCTGCACCATACTGTCCACCATTGTGACGCAGTGATGGCACCACTAAACTGGGGGACACACAACACAGAGTAGAGATCGCACCACCTATTGTGGGAATGGGGTTAGGGCAGTGTGTGGGGCACCATACTGGGTGGGAAAAGGGGGTCTCCTAATGTGTTTGGGGTTACTATTTTGGCATTATACTGTGTGGGAGCATAAAAATTTGTATGGGGAAGACTGGGGCATCACACGGTATGGGGGCATCAAAACTTGTATGGAGGAGACTGGGCATCATACTGTGTGGGGGCATAAAAATTTGTGTGGGAGGGTTACTGGAGCACCACACTCTTTGAGGGCATCACAATTTGTTGAGGAGAGACTAGGGTGGCAACTGTATGGGGGCATCAAAATTTGTGTGGGGGGGGTTACTGTGGCATTATACTGTACCGAGCATCATAATTTGTGCAGGGGAGACTAGGGCATCAACTGTATGAGGGCAAAATTTGTGTCTGGGGGAACTGGGGCATCCCACTGCTTGGGGCATCAATATTTGTGGGGGGGGGGGGGGGGCTGGATCATACCACTGTGTGGGGCAGTAAAATTTGTGTGGGAGGGTTACTGGGGCATTACACTTTGAGGGCATCAAAATTTGTGGAGGAGAGACTAGGGTGTCAACTGTATGAGGGCATCAAAATTTGTGTGTGGGGGGGGGGGGGACTGGGGCCTAATACTGTATGGCACATCATAATTTGTGCAGGGGAGACTAGTGCATCAACTGTATGGGTACATCAATCATATTGTCTGGGAGCACCACAATTTGTAGGGGTAGACTGAGACATCATGATGTGTGGGTGAATCAAAATGTGCAGGGGGGAGACTGGGGTATAATACTGTGTGGGGGCTCTATGAGGGTATTATACTGTGAGGGGGAGTACTGGTGGCTTCAGATGCTTGGGGGCATGGTGAAGGCATCATAGTGCATTTCAGCTATAGAAGAGGCATCAAACTGTGTGGGAACATGGAGTGGCTTCACTCAGGACACTATTTCTGTGTGATGGGCCCACAAAAAAGACTGAGCAAGGTGAAGGGTGTGGCATAGCTGTAAATAAATGTGTTCACCTTTCTGGTCTTTCAACGTTGGGTGGGGTGCGATCCGATGAGGGGGTGAAAAGAAGAGATGTGTCTGCAATGTGACATGGCCAATCCATGTAATTTTGGGGTCTTTTATGCATCACCTGTACATATATGAGCTGCAGACGGTCGCTGCTGCTGGCTGAGCTATTGACGTGTCCTGTACGGTATTGTCTGATCTGGAGGACAAAGGATTCTCAAGACACAAGCCCACCAATAAAATCCCGAGGGTCACTGCGTTCTCACCCGATTACTTAATTGCTGCATATAATTAGAACTTTATGGCGCGTAGTAAACTGGCACAGTAAACCAGACTGCCAAGAATGCCCATTACACTGGAAATGTGGGGGCTGAAGTGACACTGTATATATTGGAAGAATACAAAAGGGTTATGCGGAGAGAAGGTAGCATTAGGAACAGGGATTACAGATTAGTGTTATATTAAGATTATAAATTATATAGAGATTAGGATTACACCCAAATTAGATCGGATCAATTTGGATTTTAGTTTATTCCAGTGAGACGGGAGCAATAATTTTCTATGTCACCGTCATCATACCGGTCCTGGGTTTAGTGCAGATGATATGACAGCACAATCAATGGCCACCCAAGGGTTGAGTCTGAAAATCTGAAATTATTATCAGATAACCAGGAAATATATCAGAATATTTCATTTCCATGGCTAGCATCAAAGGACTGAAACTCAACATTATCTCCATCATTTTGACCTTCCCAGTAGAATCATATAGACAAGTCAAATCTCAAAGAACAAGATTCATAATATAAATTGTGTAAATCGTTATTAACGGTCAATCGAAACCCAAAGTCATGAACCATTTGAACAATGGATACCAAATCGCCCCGAAAATTAAGGTAAAATATTGAAATCACAGACTGATCTAACTTGCGTGCCTTTGGGGTTCTCCAGATGATGGTGTATTGGATGGATCTCCAGATGATGGTGTCCTTGGGGGGACCTCCAGATGATGGTGTCCAGTGGATCTCTAGATGATGATGTTCGAGTTTGTTTTTAGATGATGGTGTCCTGGGGGATTTCCAGATGATGATATCTTGGTGGAAACTCCAGATGATGGTGTCCAGGGATCTTCAGATGATGGTGTCCTGGGTGGACCTCCAAATGATGGTGTCCAGGGAGGATCTCCAGATGATAACGTCTAGGGGGGATCCATATGAAGGTGTCCAGGGGGATCTCCAGATGATGGTGTCCGGGCGGGGGGGGAAGTCCAGATGATGGTGTCCAGGAGGGATCTCCAGATGATGATGTCTGGGGGAATGTCCAGATGAGGGATCTCTAGATGATGTTGTCCTGCAGGAATCTCCAGATGATGGTGTCCTGGAGGGATCTCCAAATGATATTGACCTGGGGGCGATCTCCTCCCAGACCTGGATCAGGGCATCCTGGACTATCTGTGGCACTATATAATAGTATTGGATTCACTGATACATACTATTCTAGAGACCCTTATGAGAGATTGTGAGCACCAGTTAATGCCAACAATACCTTCATCATCTAGGATCCACCTGCACACTCTGGCCGCATGAGGCAGGGCATTGTTCTGCACCAAGAAGAGGAACCCATCACCAATTTAAGGTCTGACAACGACATGTGGCATCCTCCAAGGGTGTGCTTGCCCAGACCATCACTTTTTCACTGCCAAACCAGTCATGCTGTAGGCAGCATACTGTCTCCTGATTCATGTGCTCAGTGTGAATCTGTTCTCATCGGGGACTAGAACAGGGAGCAATATTCGAGAATTCACTGGTAAATGTCGATCAAGGGTGCTGGGCTGTGGTCATACTACAGGTCCGTGGACTACATGCTGCCCTTATTCAGTCTCATTATGATAGTTTGGTCAGAGCATGCATGCTAGTAGCCACTGGAGGTCATTTTTTAGGGCTCTTCCTCACACACTGGACACACTAGACACTGATCCTCCTGTTGGGTTGATGACCTTCTATGGCCCTGCACATGTAACGACCCATCTTCTGGTATCTGCTCCATGCTCTTGAGCAGCCTTCTTGTAATGGCACGTATGAATGTGCCATCCTGGAGGGACTGGACAACCAGAACAACCTGAATGTACTGAAGGTACCATGTAATGCTACCAATAGTGACCAGGAAAGCAGCAAAAATCAAAACTGTAGAAGAATCGGTCAGGAAGGGTAAGGAGAGGGAAATTATCTGTGGCCACCACTTGCACCAATCCATTTTTGGGGGTTGATCTACAGTTCCTTCCTTATGCTACTGTTGCACTTTTATTTACACCAAAGCCAGTGACATTGATTCACAATCAATTATGGATCCTAAAGGGATAGATTAGTATCCCAGAGATTTAATTGTCTTGGGGTTATACTGTGATGTGCGTGTTCCCAAAATATTTTTCAGCAAAGTATGTAGGAAGAAACAGGGTCTTTATTCACCCATATGGGATCTTTTGGCATCGCTCAATTATAATTTTTATTGTACGTACGCTTCAACTGTGACAGACACAAATAAGAAAATCCAGAAAATTACATTGTATGATTATTAAATAATGAATTTGCATTTTATTGCATGAAATAAGTATTTTATCACCTACGTACCAGCAAGAATTCTGGCTCTCACAGAGCTGTTATTTTTTCTTTAAGAAGCTGCTACTCTCCCCTCATTACCTGTATTGACTGTAACTGTTTTAACTCATTACCTGTATAACAGATACCTGTCCACACACCCAAACAATCACACTCCAACCTCTCCGCTATGGCCAAGACCAAATAGCTGTCTAACGACACCAGGGACAAAATTGTAGACCTGCACAAGCTGAGATGAGCTACTGGACAATAGGCAAGCAGCTTGGTGAGAAGGCAACAACTGTTGGCGCAATTATTAGAAAATGTCATTCTTACTTGGTTTGGGGTTTCATGCAAGATCTCACCTTGTGGAGCAAGGATGATTATGAGAAAGGTCAGGAATCAGCCCAGAACTACATGGGAGGACCTGGTCAATGACCTGATAAGAGCTAGGACCACAGTCTCAAAAATTATAGATAGTAACATACTACGCTGTCATGGATTAAAATCCTGCAGGGCACACAAGGTTCCCCTGCTAATGCCAGCAAATTTCCAGGCTTGTTTGAAGTCCACCAATGACCATCTGCATGATCCAGAGGACACATGGGAGAAGGTCATGTGGTCAGATGAGACCAAAATAGAACTTTTTGGTATAATATTGGCCATAAGCTAATAAGTAATTATCATAACAGTATTACACTTTATGTGAACTGTCCCGTACAGGTGAAGCACAAAGAATTATCCATAGAGTGTGCATCACTATCCATCAGGGAGATCACTCAGGTCCAGCCCTGCGGTGCTGAAATCCCAGCTTTCCAGAGTCAGTGCCCGCTGCACAATATCCAGAGTGTCCCTGTGTAATGTCCAGAGTATCAGATCACAGGGTGTATAATACAAGAGGCAGAAATGTATGAGAAAAGCACAGAAATACACAGGTAAAGAGATATACAAAATGGGAGAGAGGGAAAGGGAGAATCAAAGAGAAAGAAAGAAAGAATCAAAGATAGATGATAAAATAAAAAAAGAGGGAAAGGAGGAGGGAAAGAAAGAAAGAGAAAAAAGGAAAGGAAGAATCAGAGATAAAGAAAGCAAAAGAAGGAAAGAAAGAGAGAAATAAAGAGGGAAAGGAAGAAGCAAAGATAGAAAGAAATAGAACAGAAAGAGAAAGAATCAAAGATAGAGGATGAAATTAAAAAGAAAGAGGGAAAGGAAGAATCAAAGATAAAGCAAAAGATGGAAAGGAAGAAGAAAAGATAGAAAGAAAGAGAAAAGAAAGAAAAAATCAAAGATAGAGGATGAAATAAAAAAGAAAGAAGGAAAGGAAGAATCAAAAATAAAAAAAGTAAAAGAAGGAAAGGAAGAATGAGAGAAAGAATGAAGGAAAGGAAGAATCAAAGATAAAGAAAGAAAGCAAAAGAAGGAAAGAAAGAGGGAAAGGAAGTAGCAAATATAGAAAGAAAGAAAGAAAGAAATAGAAAAGAAAGAGAATCAAAGATAGAGGATTAAATAAAAAAGAAAGCGGGAAAGGAAGAATCAAAGATAAAGCAAAAGAAGGAAAGGATGAAGAAAAGATAGAATCAAAGATAGAGGATGAAATAAAAAAGAGGGAAAGGAAGAAAGACAGAAAGAAAGAATCAAAGATAAAGAAAGAAAGAGAAAGAAGGAAAAAGGGAGAAAAAGAAAGAGAGAAAAGAAAGATAGAAAGAGGGAAAGAAAGAGAGAGAAAGACAGAAAGTGGGAAAGGAAGAATCTCCAATAGAGGATGAAATAAAAAAAGAAAGTGGGAAAGGAAGAATCAAAGATAAGGAAAGAAAGACTGACGGATGTGATGAATAGAAAAACTAGCTGTGTGCATAGCATATACTATATATGTCCTATATAAAAGCAGTGCAGACAGCTGTGTATAGGTGAGGAGCACAGCCCGGAATCAGGGAATGAGGGGCTTTACCATCTATGCATTTATATACATGGGAAGAGAGGAGAGAGAGCAGTCATCATGGCTGCAGCTTTATTACCTTTACCTCTCACTAATCAGCAGAGAGATGGATAAATAGATACAGATCAATGAATGGATGAGGGATAGATAGATAGAGATCCATAGATAATGACAGATAGATGGATAATGGACAGATATAGATGCGCCCCTTCCTACACTCCCCACTGCTAGCCCTTTTCTACACTGCTTTGCCAAAACTAATGTGTATTTGGTCCTTAGAATAAAACTTCTCTGAACCTGATATGATAAATAGATAGATAGAAGCATAGATAGATAGATAGAGGGATAGATAGATAGATAGAGGGATAGATAGATAGATAGAGGATAGATAGATAGATACAGGATAGATAGAGGGATAGATACAGGATAGATAGAGAGAGAGATAGATAGATAGAGGGATAGATAGATAGAGGGATATATAGATAGATAGATAGATAGATACAGGATAGATAGAGAGAGAGAGATAGATAGAGGGATAGATAGATAGATAGAGGGATAGATATATAGATAGATAGATAGAGGGATGGATAGATAGATAGATACAGGATAGATAGATAGAGGGATAGATAGATAGAGGGATATATAGATAGATAGATAGATAGATAGATAGAGGGATAGATAGATAGATAGATACAGGATAGATAGATAGATAGAGGGATAGATAGATAGATAGAGGGATATATAGATAGATAGATAGATACAGGATAGATAGATAGAGAGATAGATAGATAGATACAGGATAGATAGATAGATAGATACAGGATAGATAGATAGATAGATACAGGATAGATAGATAGATACAGGATAGATAGATAGATAGAGGGATAGATAGATAGATAGATAGAGGGATAGATAGATAGATAGATAGATACAGGATAGATAGATAGAGGGATAGATAGATAGAGGGATAGATAGATAGATAGATACAGGATAGATAGATAGAGGGATAGATAGATAGAGGGATAGATAGATAGATAGAGGGATAGATAGATAAAGGGATAGATAGATAGATAGATACAGGATAGATAGATAGAGAGAGAGATAGATAGAGGGATAGATAGATAGATAGATACAGGATAGATAGATAGATAGAGGGATAGATAGATAGATAGAGGGATAGATAGATAAAGGGATAGATAGATAGATAGATAGATAAAGGGATAGATAGAGAGCTGGATAGATAGATAGAGGAATAGATAGAGGGACAGATACAGTACTGGCCAAAAGTATTGGCACCCCTTCAATTCTGTCAGATAATACTCAGTTTCTTCTTGAAAATGATTGCAATCACAAATTCTTTGGTATTATTTATTATCTTCATGTAATTTGTCTTCAATGTAAAAAAAAAAAAAAAAATGGCAAAAAGCCAAATTGGATATAATTCCACACCAAACATAAAAAAGGGGGTGGACAAAAGTATTGGCACTGTTTGAAAAATCATGTGATACTTCTGTAATTTGTGTAATAACAGCGCCTGTAACTTACCTGTGGCACCTAACAGGTGTTGGCAATAATAAATCACACTTGCAGCCGGTTGACATGGATTAAAGTTGACTCAACCTCTGTCCTGTGTCCTTGTGTGCACCACATTGAGCATGGAGAAAACAAAGAAGACCAAAGAACTGTCTGAGGACTTGAGAATCCAAATTGTGAGGAAGCATGAGCAATCTCAAGGCTACAAGTCCATCTCCAAAGACCTGAAAGTTCCTGTGTCTACGGTGCGCAGTGTCATCAAGAAGTGTAAAGCCCATGGCATTGTGGCTAACCTCCCTAAATGTGGAAGGAAAAGAAAAACTGACGAGAGATTTCAACGCAAGATTGTGCGGATGGTGGATAAAGAACCTCGACTAACATCCAAACAAGTTCAAGCTGCCCTGCAGTCCAAGGGTACAACAGTGTCAACCCGTACTATCCGTCGGCGTCTGAATGAAAAGGGACTGTATGGTAGGATACCCAGGAAGACCCCACTTCTTACCCCGAGACATAAAAAAGCCAGGCTGGAGTTTGCCAAAACTTACCTGAGAAAGCCTAAAACGTTTTGGAAGAATGTTCTCTGGTCAGATGAGACAAAAGTAGAGCTTTTTGGGAAAAGCCATCAACATAGAGTTTACAAGAAAAAAAAAAGAGGCATTCAAAGAAAAGAATACGGTCCCTACAGTCAAACATGGCGGAGGTTCTCTGATGTTTTGGGGTTGCTTTGCTGCCTCTGGCACTGGACTGCTTGACCGTGTGCATGGCATTATGAAGTCTGAAGACTACCAACAAATTTTGCAGCATAATGAAGGGCCCAGTGTGAGAAAGCTGGGTCTCCCTCAGAGGTCATGGGTCTTCCAGCAGGACAATGACCCAAAACACACTTCAAAAAGCACTAGAAAATGGTTTGATTGAAAGCACTGGAGACTACTAAAGTGGCCAGCAATGAGTCCAGACCTGAACCCCATAGAACACCTGTGGAGAGATCTCAAAATGGCAGTTTGGAGAAGGCCCCCTTCAGATCTCAGGGACCTGGAGCAGTTTGCCAAAGAAAAATGGTCTAAAATTCCAGCAGAGCATTGTAAGAAGCTCATTGATGGTTACCGGAAGCGGTTGTGCGCAGTTATTTTGGCTAAAGGTTGTGCAACCAAGTATTAAGCTAAGGGTGCCAATACTTTTGTCTGGACCATTTTTGGAGTTTTGTGTGAAATGATCAATGAATTGATTTTTGTTTCATTCTTTTTTGTGTTTTCATTGGAAGCAAAATAAATGAAGAAAATACCAAAGAATTTGTGATTGCAATCATTTTCAAGAAGAAACTGAGGATTATCTGACAGAATTGCAGGGGTGCCAATACTTTTGGCCAGCACTGTAGATAGATAGATGGATAGAGGGATAGATGGATAGATAGATGGATAGAGGGATATATAGATACAGGATAGATAGATAGATAGATAGATAGAGGGATAGATAGAGGGATAGATAGATACAGGATAGATAGATACAGGATAGATAGATAGATACAGGATAGATAGAGGGATAAATAGATAGATAGATAGATAGATAGAGGGATAGATAGATAGATAGATAGAGGGATAGATAATGTATAGATAGAGGGATAGATAGATAGAAAGATGGATAGATAGATACAGGATAGATAGATAGATAGAGGGATAGATAGATAGAGGAATAGATAGATAGATACAGGATAAATAGATAGATACAGGATAGATAGATAGATAGATACAGGATAGATAGATAGATACAGGATAGATAGATAGATAGAGGAATAGATAGATACAGGATAGATAGATAGATAGAGGGATAGATAGATAGATAGATACAGGATAGATAGATAGATAGATAGATAGATACAGGATAGATAGAGGGATAGATAGATACATGATAGATAGATACAGTGCCTACAAGTAGTATTCAACCCCCTGCAGATTTTGCAGGTTTACACATTCGGAATTAACTTGGCATTGTGACATTTGGACTGTAGATCAGCCTGGAAGTGTGAAATGCAGAAAAAAAGAATGTTATTTCTTTTTTTATTTTTTTTTTTAAATTGTGAAAAGTTTATTCAGAGGGTCATTTATTATTCAACTCCTCAAACCACCAGAATTCTGTTTGGTTCCCCTAAAGTATTAAGAAGTATTTCAGGCACAAAGAACAATGAGCTTCACATGTTTGGATTAATTATCTTTTTCCAGCCTTTTCTGACTAATTAAGACCCTCCCCAAACTTGTGAACAGCACTCATACTTGGTCAACATGGGAAAGACAAAGGAGCATTCCAAGGCCATCAGAGACAAGATCGTGGAGGGTCACAAGGCTGGCAAGGGGTACAAAACCCTTTCCAAAGAGTTGGGCCTACCTGTCTCCACTGTTGGGAGCATCATCCGGAAGTGGAAGGCTTATGGAACTACTGTTAGCCTTCCACGGCCTGGACAGCCTTTGAAAGTTTCCAACCGTGCCGAGGCCAGGCTTGTCCGAAGAGTCAAGGCTAACCCAAGGACAACAAGGAAGGAGCTCCGGGAAGATCTCATGGCAGTGGGGACATTGGTTTCAGTCAATACCATAAGTAACGTACTCCACCGCAATGGTCTCCGTTTCAGACGAGCCCGTAAGGTACCTTTTACTTTCAAAGCGTCATGTCAAGGCTCGTCTACAGTTTGCTCATGATCACTTGGAGGACTCTGAGACAGACTGGTTCAAGGTTCTCTGGTCTGATGAGACCAAGATCGAGATCTTTGGTGCCAACCACAGACGTGACGTTTGGAGACTGGATGGCACTGCATACTACCCCAAGAATACCATCTCTACAGTCAAGCATGGTGGTGGCAGCATCATGCTGTGGGGCTGTTTCTCAGCCAAGGGGCCTGGCCATCTGGTCCGCATCCATGGGAAGATGGATAGCACCACCTACCTTGAGATTTTGGCCAAGAACCTCCGCTCCTCCATCAAGGATCTTAAGATGGGTCGTCATTTCATCTTCCAACAAGACAACAACCCAAAGCACACAGCTACGAAAACCAAGGCCTGGTTCAAGAGGGAAAAAATCAAGGTGTTGCAGTGGCCTAGTCAGTCTCCTGACCTTAACCCAATTGAAAACTTGTGGAAGGAGCTCAAGATTAAAGTCCACATGGGACACCCAAAGAACCTAGATAACTTGGAGAAGATCTGCATGGAGGAGTGGGCCAAGATAACTCCAGAGACCTGTGCCGGCCTGATCAGGTCTTATAAAAGACGATTATTAGCTGTAATTGCAAACAAGGGTTATTCCACAAAATATTAAACCTAGGGGTGGAATAATAATTGACCCACACTTTTATGTTGAAAATGTATTAAAATTTAACTGAGCAACATAACTTGTTGGTTTGTAAGATTTATGCATCTGTTAATAAATCCTGCTCTTGTTTGAAGTTTGCAGGCTCTAACTTATTTGCATCTTATCAAACCTGCTAAATCTGCAGGGGGTTGAATACTACTTGTAGGCACTGTATATATATAGATACAGGATAGATAGATAGATAGATAGATAGAAGGATAGATAGATGGATAGATAGAAAGATGGATAGATAGAGGGATAAATAGATAGATAGAGGGATAGATAAATAGATAGAGGGATAGATAGATAGATAGATAGATAGATAGAAAGATGGATAGATAGAGGGATAGATAGATAGATAGAAGGATAGATAGAGGGATAGATAGATAGATAATACATAGATAGAGGGATAAAGGGATAGATAGAGGGATAGATGGATAGATAGAGGGATAGATGGACAGATAGAGGGATAGATGGATAGATAGATGGATAGAGGGATAGATAGATAGATAATACATAGATAGAGGGATAAAGGGATAGATAGAGGGATAGATGGATAGATAGAGGGATAGATGGATAGATAGAGGGATAGATGGATAGATAGAGGGATAGATGGATAGATAGAGGGATAGATGGATAGATAGATGGTTAGAGGGATAGATAGAGGGATAGATAGATAAAAGGATAGATAGATGGATAGATACAGGATAGATAGAGGGATAAATAGATAGAAGGATAGATAATGTATAGATAGAGGGATAGATAGAGGGATAGATAGATAGATAGATAGAGAGATAGATAGAAGGATAGATAGAGGGATAGATAGATAGATAGATAATACATAGAGGGATAAAGGGATAGATAGAGGGATAGATGGACAGATAGAGGGATAGATGGCTAGATAGATGGATAGAGGGATAGATAGAGGGATAGATAGATAATACATAGAGGGATAAAGGGATAGATAGAGGGATAGATGGATAGATAGAGGGATAGATGGATAGATAGATGGATAGAGGGTTAGATAGAGGGAGAGATAGATAGATAAAAGGATAGATAGATAAGTATATATAGATATTAGGCAGATACAAATAAAAATGAGGTAATTGCATAGATAAAGAAGCAGATATTGAGGACACAGATTTGCATGAAGGGGGATATTAGATAATGGAATGATAGAGGGAGAGATATCTGATATTACACAGAGCGATGGACAATCAGATATAAGAAGACAGAGGGATGGAGACCGCAGACCTTACATTTCTTCCCATCACACAAGAGCCATTTCTCTCTTTTTTTCTCTGTCTTTTCTTTCTCGTTCTTTCTCTTTTTCGCTCTCTTTTGTTCTTTCTTTCTCTCTCTCTTTCTCTCTCTTTCTCTCCTCTCTTTTTCTCTCTTTCTCTTGCTCTATTTCTCTCTCTTTCTGTTTCTTCCTCTCTCTTTCCTTTTTTTTCCCTCTCTATTTTTCTCTCTATTTTTCTCTCGCTTTTTTTTTTACTCTCCTTTTTCTCTTTCTATACCATTGTCTTTTTGTCTTTCTCTCCCTGTTTGTCTTTCTATTTTTTCTTTCTCTCATTTTCACTGTATTTTCCCTTTTTTTTCTCTCTCTCTTTTTTGCTTTCTTTTTCTCTCTCTCTTTCTCTGTCTCTTTCTCCATCTTCCTCTCTCTTTCTTTCGCTCTCCTTCTCTTTCTTTCTTTCTTTCCCTCTTTTCCCCTCTCTCTCCCTCTTTCTCTGTCTCTTTCTCCCTCTTTTTCTCTATTTATCTCTTCTCTTTATTTTTTCTCTTTTTTTTCCCTCTCCCCCTCTCTTTCTCACCCTCTCACTCTCTCTCTTTCCCTCTTTCTTTCTCTCTCTTTCGCTCTCTCTCTTTCTCTCCTTCCCTCTCTCTTTTTCTCTGCCTCTTTCTTTCTCGCTTTCTCCCCCTCTCTCTTTCTTACTCTCTCTGTTTCACTGCCTCTTTCTCTCTCTTTTTCTCCCTCTTTCTCTTTCTCTCTCTCTTTCTCTCTCTGTGACTCTCTCCCTTCCTCCCTCTATTTCTCTGTCTCTCTCTTTGTTTCTCTTTCTTTCTTTCTCTTACTCTCACACTTTCTCTCTTTCTCTCTTTTACTCCTTTTCTCTCTCACTCTTTTTTTTTTTTCCTCTAATCCTCTTCCATTCCTGGAATACCCAATCTCTCTGATGCTCCTAAACATCTCTATCTCTCTCTTTCTGTATTTCTTTATTTCTCTCTCTCTCTGTCATTCTCTTTCTTTCCCCCTTTCTTTCCCCCTTTCTTTCTCTCTCTCACCCTCCCTCTATCTCTCTGTCCCTCTCTTTTTTTTCCATTTCCGGAATACCCAATCTCTCTAATGCTCCTAAACCTTACTATCACTTTCTTTCTTTCTTTCTTTCTTTCTTTTCTTTCTTTCTTTCTTTCTTTCTTTCTTTCTCTCTCATTCTCATTTTCTTTCTTTTTTTTCTTTCTTTTTTTCTCTCATTCTCTTTCTTTCCCTCTTTCTTTCTCTCTCTGCCTCCTTCTCCCTTTCTTTCTCTCCCTCCCTGTATCTCTCGGTCTCTCTCTTTTTTCCATTCCCGGAATACCCAATCTCTCTAATGCTCCTAAACCTTTCTTTCTTTCTCTCTCTTTCATTCTCTTTCTTTCTTTCTCTCTCTGCCTCTTTCCCCCTTTCTTTCTTTCTTTCTCTCGCTCGCTCTCTCATTCAGTTTCTTTCTTTCTTTCTATGTTTCTTTCTTTCTCTTTCATTCTCTTTCTTTCCATCTCTCTTTCTTTCTTTCTCTCTCTGCCTCTTCCCCCCCTTACTTTCTTTGTTTCTTTCTTTCTCTCTTTCATTCTCTTTCTTTCTTTCTCTCTCTCTCTCTCTCTCTCTCATTCAGTTTCTTTCTTTTTTTTTCTCTCTTTCATTCTCTTTTTTTCTTTTTCTTTCTTTCTTTCCCTCTTTCTTTCTTCCCCTCTTTCTTTCTTTCCCTCTTTCTTTCTTTCTTTCTTTCTTTCTTTCTTTCTTTCTTTCTTTCTTTCTTTCTTTCTTTCTTTCTTTCTTTCTTTCTTTCTTTCTTTCTTTCTTTCTTTCTTTCCCTCTTTCTTTCTTTCTTTCTCTCTCTGCCTCTTTCCCCCTTTCTCTCTCTCCTCTCTCTCTCTCTCCCCCTCTATCTCTCTGTCCCTCTCTTTTTTCCATTCTCGGAATACCCAATCTCTCTAATGCTCCTAAACCTCGTTACCTCCGTCTTTCCGATCTGATTGGTGACGTCGTCTCTTCTCTTCTATTTAATCAGCCGTCCAGATACAATGTTTCCATTTTTCACCCCAATTTTCTCTTCCCTCCTTACATCTCTAATGTTTCCTCCGCCAGAAGCACAAGGAATCTTCTCCGCAGATGAAGGAAAGTTTTTAGATTAACTTTGTTTATGCCCAGACATAAAAACCACCTAAACTCATTATATCGGCCGACTATTTCTCCGATCGATTGAAATGCTGTTTCTTTAATGCATTGATCTCGGCTCATCTAAAGGAAGTGAATTCTTAATAATACTGAAAGGAAGCAAGTAGATAAAATAAGTCAATGTGATCGGGACAATTAAAAGTTCGAAATCTTCCAATCGCATCGCATCATCACTCATCGCACAGATTTGTTGACTGCTGTTAAATTCTACTTGAGCCTTTTTAAAATACTTAACACATTTTCCTCATCAATTAGATTTTTTTTCCTTCTCTCCCCTGAAAAGAGTTTAAAACACCATTTAGTTGATTAATTGCTGAGTATCGATCAATCGGCTGTTTGGCAGCGATGCAGGAATAGATTTAAATACATTTCTCTGCCATTAAAGATACAGGACCCTCCCTGCAGTGTGCAGGAAGCTGCTGCAGAACATCGCACCCTGACAGTGAGACAAAAAGAAGCCGACAACTATCCAGCGACCTGAGGAGAAGATGCCGACAAAAGACGGCCGACCAGATTACTGAGGACGGAGCCGCGGGCACAGTGTGAGCTCCTAATTATATACTCATTACTATAGATGAGAGGGAACGAAAGAAGGAAAAATATATACAAGAGATGGATAGAGGAAAGAGAGAAGGTGAGAGACAGAAGGAAAGAAAGAGAGAAGAGAGCAAAGAAAAACAAATAACAGAAGACAAGTGTGAAGAGGAGGGATAGATGGAAGAGAAAGAAGGAAGAAAAAGAAATAAATGAGATAGACAGACAAGTATAATAGAAAGTAAGAAAGAGAAAAAAAGAGAAAGAAAAGAAAGAAAGAAGAGAAGAAAAGATATGAGTTAGAAAACATGGAGGAAAGATAAGAAACAGAAGGATAGAGAAATGAGAGAGGGAAGGATAGAAATACAGAGAAAGGAGAGCTATATACACGAGATATATATAGATAAATAATAAAGAATATATATATATATATATATATATATATATACTACAAGCTAGCTGGATATGTAGAACGTATAAGCATAGATAACAAGGGAAACATAGAAGAAGAGAGATATATGGTTAATGGATAGAATAATAGAATAATAGAGAGATAAATATATCACAGATAGATAGATAGACAGAAAAATAGGATAGAGAGATATATGAATGGATGGATAGATAATAGATAGAAATATAGATAGATAATAGATAGAAATATAGATAGATAAAAAAATAGAAGGATATAGAGATAAAATTATAGACAGATGAATGGATAGATAAGATAGATAGATAGAGGATAGATAGAGGGATAGATAGATAGAGAGATAGATAGATAGATAGATAGATAGATAGATGATAGAAGGATAGATAGAAGGATAGATGGATAGATAGAGAGATAGATAGAGGGATAGATAGAGGGATAGATAGATTGATGGATAGATAGATAGAGGGATAGATAGATAGATAGATAGATAGATAGATAGATAGAAGGATAGATGGATAGATAGAGGGATAGATAGATAGATGGATAGATGGATAGATAGATAGATAGATAGAAGGATAGATAGATAGATGGATGGATAGATAGATAGATAGAGGGATAGATAGATGGATAGATGGATAGATGGATAGATAGATAGAGGGATAGATGGATGGATGGATGGATAGATAGATGGATAGACAGTAGACAGATAGATAGATAGATAGATAGATACAGTCCCCACCCTGGATATGCCCCATCATAAGCCATGGACTTCCATAGCTCCCACCCTAGATGTGCCCCCACAGTCCCCACCCTGGATGTGCCCCATCCATCCCTACTACAGTCCTCACCCACCATCCCCACAGCCCCAGTCCCTAATGTACACTTGCTTTGGCAAAACTAATTTGTATTTGGTCCTGCCAATAAAGCTTATTTGATTTGATTTCATTTGATAGATAGATAGATAGATAGAAGGATACATAGAATGATAGATAGATAGATAGATAGAAGGATAGATAGAAGGATAGATAGATAGAAGGATAGATAGAGGGATAGATAGATAGAAGGATAGATAGCTAGGATAGATAGATAAATAGAAGGATAGATAGATAGAAGGATAGATAGAAGGATAGATAGATATAGATGGATGGATAGATAGATAGATAGAAGGATAGATAGAAGGATAGATAGAGGGATAGATAGATAGAGGGATAGATAGATAGAAGGATAGATAGCTAGGATAGATAGATAAATAGAAGGATAGATAGATAGAAGGATAGATAGAAGGATAGATAGATATAGATGGATGGATAGATAGAGGGATAGAAGGATAGATAGCAGGATAGATAGATAGAAGGATAGATAGATAGAAGGATAGATAGATGGATAGAAGGATAGAAGGATAGATAGATAGATAGAAGGATAGATAGATAGAAGGATAGATAGAAGGATAGATAGAAAGATAGATAGATAGAAAGATAGATAGATAGAAGGATGGATAGATGGATAGATAGATGGATAGAAGGATAGATGGATGGATAGATAGATAAATGGATAGATAAATGGATAAATAGATAGACTTATAGATAGATGATGCTATAGATGCTAGGTATATACAGCAGATATAGAGCACACAGACACATATATATATATATATATATATGTAGAAATTTCCATAGGTCCGCTCTCCGGGCCCCGCCGTCCCCTCCTCCAGTGTCTCTCTTCCACCAGTGGATTAATTGAGAGATGTAATAAAATGGAAAATGAAATGTTGGGATCTGGAGCAGGAAATCTCCTGCAGAGATGTGAGATTACTAAGCTTTCGCTGGCCATAAAGGGCTTGTAAGTAATAGGAAGTTTTAACCTAATTTAGCCCAATAAACATTATTTAGAGCCTCCTCCCAATCGTCCTCCATGTATTATACTTTGCCTTAGCAAGGAAATGACAACACGGTAATTGAATCATATGCCTATATTTACCAGGCCGCGCTCTGAGACCCTCCGTATATCATGTGTAATCATAAAATAGGATTTCTGCACATCTGTGGGGACTATTAGTGAGTGCGGAGCTGAGTTTGTCACAGTGGGAGATGTAGCACGTCCAGCTCTGCTACATCTACGCTGCTTCTTATAGGGGCAACACCCTGTATGGTGACAAAGAAGATTTCTGGCTCCTTTGTAGGGGGGCGCTCCGGCTCTCGCTCACATACATCTTTTGGAATAGGATTTTCTAAGCTGCGTATTGATCCTGGGCCTGTATATTGATCGCACGGATCTATACATGCAAACACCCTGCAGTGGGATATTGGTGCAAGGAGATTTGACAGTGTTTAATGGGAACGTGCCGAAGGCGAGAGAGGAGGTGTCTATGTGTACTGTATATTCATATATTTATACCTACAGGACTGTGCAAACGTTTTAGGCAGGTGTGGGAAAAATGCAGGCTAAGGCGCTTTCCAAAATGATAGGGTTAATAGTTTATTTTTATGAAATGCAATGGTGACCGCCTGTCCCCTCTATCACGTCTTCTCGGTCACTTGCGCACAGTTCCAAGCATTATGAAGACCTGACCCCATATTTTCTGTGTATGAGCCTTGTGCCGATCCTCATAGATGGAATAATGTGAGATCAGGGTTCCGCGGGGGCTGGATCATCACCTACAGGACTCCGCCTTCCTAACAACATTGGCTAGATGGTTGAGCTAGCTGTCTGGCCACCAGTCAGACCCTTCACAGTTCAATAATGGCTAAATATATGCCTGGATTTCTCAGCAGTGAGGATATCATTAATTTTGACCAAATCCCTAATACCAATTGATGAAAGGCGGCCTCAAACTTCCAGGAGCCTCCACCATACTCCACTAATTATTGTGCAGCTCTCCAGCTCATTGCCTGGACAAACTGCTTTCCGGTAGTCCAAATATTTCACCTGCATTTTTCATAATGCACAGTTGAGTTGCTTGACCTTGTTAACATGTCAAAAATTAGTTTTTTGGCTACAATTCTTCCATGAAGACCACTTTGGGCCAGACTTTGTAGATAGGTGTAACTTGATCCTACTGGTTGCTGCCAGTTCTGAGTTGATGGCACTGTTGGATAACTTCTGATTTTGGAGAGAAACATGATGTGTCTTTCATCTGTTGCACTAAGTTTCCTTGGCCGACCACTGCATCTGCAGTCCTCAACGTTGCCCATTTCTTGGTGCTTCTCCAAAAGATTAAACATCACATAAAACCCCCATTTGCTTTGAAATCCTTGCCTGGGAGACACCTGCTGATGCAGTATAACTACCTTGTATCTTGTACTTGTGGTTGGTATTCTCATGCAGTATGACATGTGACATGAAACTGTTTTCCACAACCTTATCTTGACATTAAACTGTTTTCCACAATCTCACCTTGACGTGACCCTATTTTCCACAACATCCTCTCGAGATAAAACTCTTTTCCTCAACCTCACCTTGACATTAAACTGTTTTCCACAACCTCACCTTGACATGAATCTCTTTTCCATAACCTCACTTTGACATTAAACTGTTATCCACAACCCACCTTGACATGAAACTCTTTTCTACAACCTCACCTTGACATGAACCTGTTTTCCACAACCTCACCTTCACATGAAACTGTTTTCCACAACCTCACCTTGACATGAAATGTTTTTCACAACCTTACCGTGACATGAAACTCTTTTGCACAACCTCCCCTTGACATGAAACTGTTTTCCACGACCTTACCTTGGCATGAAACTCTTTTCCACAACCTCCCCTTCACATGAAACTGTTTTCCACAACCACACCTTAACATGATTCTTTTTTCCATAACCTCACCTTGACAAACTGTTTTCCACAACCTCACCTTTGTAGCAGACATTGACTGTTCCTCACCCAGTTTAAATCCTCCTACATAATTGTTTCTGTTTCAGTTAATAACTATGTGTTTCAACTTGAAAAACTGCTGATCATAAATTGGTCACTCATTCACCCAACTAAAATCTTGACTTTGTGTAGCGAAAAAAGTTGATGAGGGCAAAGGGGGTCATGAAATACTGATGGGATTCAGATTTACCACTTTGTTAATTGATAAAAATAAACTATTAACCCTTCCATTTCTGAAAGCTTCTTACTCTGCAGCAATTTTTTCCTCACCTGCCTAAAACTTTTGCACAGCTTATTTTTAGACTTTTTTAAGTCACATGGTCCTCAAAATTTGCGCCAAAGTTTTCGGTGTTTGTGAAATCACTTCAAGGAGGGGGGTCGGAGTACATTTGTGCAAAATTTTGCTATTTTTAGAAAAGTGGAAAATATCTACCTACCCTAAATTATCACCATGTACTTCTATAGGGCGGTAATATTGCCGCGCACCCCCCTCCATTGCCACTGGCGGGATTCATAATGCCCACATGGTAATATATCCTCCTGATACACAAGCCCTTTAGATATTTTTAATTAATACATGACTTTCCAATAAAACATTGCATCGGCCATTAAACAGCGGTGTAGATAATTAATGAGTTTATTATATTTAGATCTGGCCAGCCTCGTTGTTACTGCTCAGATCGATCACGCTGCATGAAAACGTGCCCGAGCGGCTCCACAACGGCACCAGCCCATCGCACCTGAGAATGGGAAGATTTGTCATGGGGGAGGGCTGGATCAGACTAGGGAGCCAAAGCTGCCGATTTCATCCTGACCATGCACCATCCCAATCCTAATGGTGGTGCTACTATTTTTGTCGATAGTAAATGTTGGGGAAAAATAGGGATGGGGCTGTTAGATGTCAATATGCCCAATCCTTTTGTTCTTAGGGGAGATAAACTGCCAATGTATGGAAGCCGCTACATGCTCAGCAGAGAGGTCAGTTTGTGGCACACTCCTGGGCTGCCCTTTCTGGAGCTTCTCCACCCCAAGATACACACTTCTTACCATGGCCAAAACTGAGGAGAAAAGCATGGTGCCGCAGCCACCCCCCACCCAGCATAATACTAACACTAGTGCCGGCCTACAAGGGAAATACCTGAGGGTCTCATAGACAGAGCTGGGAAGAATTACAGTGAGGGCACAAATTTAAAATTTTTTGGTTCTGTCCTAGGAACAAAAATACCAGCAAATGATGGAGCTCGCTAATCATCACACGACGGACACCAACGGCACCTGACTGGCCATACTGGGCTATCTATCTACTATCCATCATCTTTCTGTCTATCAATCATATAACACTATCCATCTATTCTATCTATCTCTCTATCCATCCTTCTATCTATCCTTCTATCTATCTATATCTATCCCTCTATCAATCCCTCTGTCTATCTATCTATCTATATCTATCCTTTTATCTATCTATCTATCTATCTATCTATCTATCTATCCATCCTTCTATCTATCCTTCTATCTATCTATATCTATCCCTCTATCAATCCCTCTGTCTATCTATCTATCTATATCTATCCTTTTATCTATCTATCTATCTATCCATCCTTCTATCTATCCTTCTATCTATCTATCTATATCTATCCCTCTATCAATCCCTCTGTCTATCTATCTATCTATCTATCTATCTATCTATCTATATCTATCCTTTTATCTATCTATCTATCTATCTATCTATCCATCTATCTATCTATCCATCTATCTAGTATCTATCTATCCTTCTATAATAATAAAATAATAATAATAATCTATCTATCTATCCCTCTATCTATCTATCTATCTATCCCTCTCTATCTATCTGTCTATCTATCTATCTATCTATCTATCTATCCCTCTATCTATCCCTCTATCTATCCCTCTATCTATCTATCTATCTATCTATCTATCCCTCTATCTATCCCTCTATCTATCCCTCTATCTATCCCTCTATCTATCCCTCTATCTATCCCTCTATCTATCCCTCTATCTATCTATCTATCTATCTATCTATCTATCTATCTATCTATCTATCTATCTATCTATCTATCTATCTATCCCTCTATCCATATAGATAATTATGTAGACATGTCCTCCTGCCCCTTATTCTTCCTCCTTGGAGCGCCGCCCCACCTCTTATTGGTGTCCAGTATAGATCCGTCCTCCTCCCGTCTTGCGGTGCTCAGGACATGCATGCATCCTCTTCTTCATGCACCGCCTCTTCTGTCCATCCACCGTGCACCGCCTCTTCTGCCTATGGCTCAAGGTTTCGAAAACATATCTTACATCTATCTTAAACGAGTAAAGAAAAAAAGAAGAAATATTCCAGGATTGAAAATAAAAGCCCCCATCATCCATCCCATAATCCATCCCAGCCCCTCTGTCAGGCGTATATCCTCTCCCTGCTCCTCTCTCTTTCCTTCAGTTAATCAACATGTTAATGAGATTGGCTCCTAATCAATAGCCTCAATCAGAAGAGCAGAAATCACCAGGCCTTCTCTTCTCCTGGTGCACACACCCAGCCCCCTCCGAATAATGAAAACAAATGAGATGCCTCGGTGAAATGGGTTAATTTGCTTCAATTTAATTATTTCTGCTGCAGACAGTTGTACTTTCCAATGTGTTGTTTAACACTGACCAGGTGGAGAGTAATGGGTTAATAAAAGGTGTAAAAATCGGTGCTTCATTACTTATTATTAACTGGATCCTTATATTTGATACCTGCAAGTTATTGAGTCGAGGGGTGACCTAGGGGTGGCGATTTTAAAGGACACCAACACAAAACTCCTGGAACATCTCCTGATAATAAAATGGGGCCTGAAGGCCTAGACAAAACCTAAAGAGGGTTTGTTTGACCAGGCATTGTTATTTTGGCACTGTATGGCTGTATTATTAGGGTAGAACATAATAATGACACAGAGAACCACCTCTTGTGGGGTGTAGCTGGTGCAGAAGGTCTTCTACATGGCACCATAGAAGTGCCAACGAGACACTCATGCACATCTTTGGTCACAACTAAAGAGGGGCCTAAAAGGCCTAAGCATCAAGTGCCCAAAGCTAAAGAGGGTTTCCTATTTTGATACATTGGCAGTGTATGAACCCCAAAAGCGTTGTCTCCAGATGGTGATCTTTTCCTTTTCAAGATGACTCTGGCCTACAAGTCTTCTTCTGCCCACTTGGTAGTGTCCACAAGGAGGACCAGAACCTTCATCAAAGACCTCTAGCCTATAAACCGATATCCCACTCTATACGAGTGATGGGCAATGAACCCAAAAACATTTGCCTGTAGATAGAGGTTTTTTCATTTCTTCGACATGACTCTGGGCTATTAGTCTTCCTATGTCAGCTTGGTGGTCTTCACCAGGCATCGCAACCAATACCCCACACTACACTGATATTGGGCAAGAACACAAAAACAGTTGTCTGCAGATGGAGATCTTTTCCTTTTTTCAAGATGACTCTGGTTTAATAGTCGTCTTATGCCAGCTCGGCGGTCTTCACAAGGAAGAACCAATACTGCCAAAGGCTTCTTGCCCATCCAACCAATACCCCATTATACACTGCTATTGGGCAAGAACACAAAAACAGTTTCCTGCAGTTGAAAATCTTTTCCTTTTTGTGACAATTGTAGCCTGTAAGTATTGCTATGCCAACGTGGTGATCTCTACAAGGAGAAAGAGCATCTTCCTAGAGGTCTGTTTTCAGATTCTTATTGTCCATCCAACCAATACTCTCTTCTACACTGACAATGGCCTAAAAACAAAAGAAAATGTGCCATCAGAATCAGATCTTTTCTTTTTAGAAGCCTTCCTACTCCAACTTAGCAGGCCTTACAAGGAAAATCAGTACCTAAAAAGACCTCTGTCTTCAAAGACCTTTCAACTAAACCGATGACCTTCTCCACACTGATAATGGGTAAGGGCTCAAAAAATGTTGTCTACAGATGTAGATATCTTTTCCTTTTTGAGATGACTATGGCCTACAAGTCTTCCTTTATCCAACATTGGTTCCACAACGAAAAGTGGCACCTCCCTAGACCTTTGATTTCAAACAAGGCTTTCTTAGACACTTTAGTGGTCTCCACAAGGAAAAACAGTACCTAGAAGACTTCTCACCCATCCATCCAATACCATATTCTACACTGACAGAGGGCAAGAACTCAAAAACTGTTGTGGTCAGATGGAGATATAGCCTAAAACTCTTCCTACGCCAACACAAAGAGAAATACCACCTCCCCAGACCTTTATTGTCAACCAACCAAGCAATACTCTACTCTGCACTAACAAGTGGCAAGACTAAAGGCCCCGTCACACACAGAGATAAATCTTTGGCAGATCTGTGGTTGCAGTGAAATCATGGACATATTGTTGCATTTGTACACGGCCACAAACCTGGCACTGATTGTCCACAATTTCACTGCAACCACAGATCTACTGTCGCGGGCGGAGGAGGGGACGCTGCTCTCTCCCACTGCTCGGGTCCGGCTGCTGCTGCGGCTGCTGCTGCTCGGTGGTGGCTCGAGCGGTGGGCCGTATCCCGGGGACTCGAGCGGCGTTCCTCGCCCATGAGTGAAAAGGGGGGATTTTTGATTGTGGGGGTTTTTGATTATTGTCCGTGACGCCACCCACGGTTGTGGTGATTTTGGTGACACCACCGCTGCTCTGGACGGGGATCCCGGGAGCGGTGACAGGGAGCAGCTTTGTTGTTATTTCTCCCCTCCGTGGGTAGGGGGTTGGTTGTCCCGGGGCCCGGTGATGGGGTAGGGATGGATGGCAGGCGGGTTACAGGGCCTGGTGAGGTGCAGGGTCGCGAGGGCAGCGCTGTGCCGCACGGCACGGTGGTACTCACTCAGCCAATGATGAGGACACAGTTCTCGGTAAAACACACGGCTGGATGGACGGGTCCCACTGACGGCTGCGGTGGTTTCTGCTCCCGGCAGGTTGATGGTGACTGCCTTTCCCTGCACCTAGATACGGTAGATGGTTCCAATGGGTTCTCACCGGTAACCCGCTCCCCGGCTTGGATATAGGCCGGAGGAGCCCCTTTTGCGCGCAGGCGCTGGCCCTGAGAAACGGTTGCCTTGGCGGTGGCGGTGTCTCCCTCACTTGGTTGGACTGATGCCTTCTGTCGGGACTTGGCTGTTGGGAAACCCAGGAGGTTCCCTTCACTAACGAATTTGGCAAATTCACGGCGACTCTTAGCCTTGCCGGGGTCCGTAAGCCCCTGCCAGATGGTGCTGACTTCTCTTTGTGTACCGGTCCGGTACCGCCGGGCCACCGCCCGTCCACGGTCTTTACGGTAGACTCCAATCGGTCACTCCTGCAGACGGTCACCACCGTCTGCCAACCTTGCTGATCTGTCCGGGCCACACACCCGGACCAACTTCAGGCTGCTCTTTTTACTACTTTCCTCCTTCTTCTTCAACCTCCACAACTAATCTGCTGGTTTTCCCGCCTCCAGGACTGTGAACTCCTCGGTGGGCGGGGCCAACCGCCTGGCCCACCCCCTGGTGTGGACATCAGCCCCTGGAGGAAGGCAACAAGGGTTTTGTGTTTGACTTTGGTGTACCTGCTGGGAGTGTGGGGTGTGTTGGTGTTGTTCTCTGTGGCCCCTGGCTTGTCCAGGGTGCCACACTACCACAGATCTGCCACAGATCTGCCACAGATCTGCCACAGATCTGCCACAGATTTATCTCTGTGTGTGACAGGGCCTTAAGTCTACTAAGCCATGTTACACTGTTTGTTAAATCATTATACCATGATTTACAATTGTGGCTATCTCAAATAGGTGACACCAGAGAGCCAGCTTGCTCCTCAAGAGGAAACAGTGGCCCCCAATATAAATCAAAACAGCATGCCTACTCTGTTTTTTACATATTCTATGTGGTACAAGTCCCAAAAACACAAGATACTTTGGTTATTTGGAAATGTTTTCAACGGATGCAAGAAGCTAATGGTCTCCTGACCATCCATCGTCAATCACATAGTGCCATGTTGACACAAAGTTGGAAACTGGTCGAAAAAGACCAAAATATGGAGGTTAAAATGTGTCAGACACTCGTGAAATTTGGGGGCAGAGGTTAGGTGAGGTCTGAGAGCCCATTCCAGAGGTGTAACTTTAAGTTCCAGGACCTATTCCAAAATATTCCACCTACTGTGGCTCATATATAATACTGCGACAGAGGAGCCTATGGGCCCCGTCAAGACTGTTTCCTCAGTATCACCCATAGCTCTACCCCTGGCCTTGTCTGATATTTTATGGGACCCCCTGTTGTATATTAAGATGATGGTGTATTGATAGGTTCCTTCTGCCTTCGTAACACTTGGCAAATTTATTGTAGGACCTGCTCCTGATCTGCCGATAATGATATACAGTATTTCACATTCATCCTTATGCAAATCAGTTTTGTTACATTACAGCCAAATTTCAGTCATTGAGTAAAAATTATGCCGCACGGATGGACTCTGTATAATATGATGACTGTAATTTGTAAGACAAAACTGTTTTAACCCCTTAGTGGCAGAAATCAGTAGCAAATTTGGGGTCTGGGGGCCGTAAAAGGGACTGAGGGATCTCTGAGATGTCCTTCACAAATTGGTGTTCGCAGTGTCCCCTAGTGAAGCTCTAACCTCCATGCCCTGAGATGCTTGGGGCTGGAGTCCGCCATTTTGGCCACTACAGTTGCCTAGCAACCCTTGGTGAGTTGACCGCTTAAGGGACAAATATATTGATTATTCAAATTGTAACATCGAAGGCTCCGTCATAACCCTGCATCCATCTTTTTAGCGTTTTTATGTGAATTTTAAAATGTCTGAGGCTGAGACATGGATTGTAGGCTGCACAGAGAGTGATTATCTATCTATCTATCTATCCCTCTATCTATCTATCTATCTATCTATCTATCTATCTATCTATCTATCTATCTATCTATCCCTCTATCTATCTATCTATCTATCTATCTATCTATCTATCTATCTATCTATCTATCCCTCTATCTATCTCTCTATCTATTTAACTGTATCTATCTATCTATCTATCTATCTATCTATCTGTCCATCTATCTATATATCTACTATCTAGCATCTGTATCTATCTATCTCTATCTAAAGGGTGCTCTTGCCCAAAGTGACAAATGATTAGCCATTATGACATGTTTGTGCCATACACATCAATAGTTTTTAATAAGCAAAAAAATACATCTTCACAGACCTTATGCACAATCCCCGCTTCTTAAAGGGGCAGAGCACGCACTCCTGATGTGTTCCCAGCCTATCGCTGAGAAGTACCAGGTATTTAAAGCACCCTCCTTATTGTGAGATGCCTGTGTGTACCGCCCCGCGGGCTCGGCTGCGACCGCCGAGCCGCTCGGATCTGTGCTCGTACGGTGGGTGGTGGCTCGAGCTCCTCACGGACCTGGGGGTCACGTCACTCTGCAAGGGGGTTGGCGCTACACGCAGGGACTTCGGTGGGGGGAAGTTCCACGGCCGGGGCCGCGGTGGTTTGGTAGGGGTGTAAGTTTGTGATGCCACCCACGGGATGTGGTGAATAGATGGACACCAACGCTGCCGTTAACTAGGCTTCCCGGGGACGGTGTTGCGCAGCTTGGTGTTGACCCCTCCATGGGTAGGGGAGTGATGGTCCCGGGGGCCCGGGGGAGGTGCTGAGGCGTGGGGACAGATGCGTGCTGGATGCTGGTACGCGGCCCGAAGGAAATGGTGTACTCACTATGACACAATACACGGGAGTCTCTGGTAAACCAAACGGGATGATGAACGGAGTCTGCAGCCAGCTTCTCCCTGAACGGGTTGGTGGTTTCCGCCTTTCTCCTGCACCTTTTTATATGAATGTTTGACTTTTATGCCTAAGCAACGGTAGTCCGCTCCCCGGCTTGCTGGTTGTCGGTAGAGCCCTGTTTGCCCGCAGACACTGGCCCTTTGGGTCTCTATGCCTTGGCGGTGGCTTTACCCTGTATGGTTGGGCTGTTGTCTTCTAACGGGTCTTGTGTGGGATAGGTCCTTAAGTCCAGTCCTCAATCAGTTGATTTGACTCGGCCCTGTCGGTTCGGGGCTTCGTACTGGGTCTGAGTACCCCTCCTGGTGCTCTGGTTTCCAGTCGGTTCCCTGGTTTGGTACCGGCGGGCCACCGCCAGACCCCGGTCCCTACGGTTCCTCTGGCTGTAATCCCAGCTCCTGCAGGCGGCCACCACCATCTGCCTCCTTTACAGAGGTGACTGGGCTCCAACCCAGCCACCTGAGTAGACTATTGGAAGGCCTGGTCACAGGTCTGCCCTCGAACTCGACCTCTCTCCTTCACTGTCAAGACTCATCTCCTGTGTGTCCTAGAACTTGTGTCTTTCCGCCTCCAGGCCTGTGAACTCCTCGGTGGGCGGAGCCAACCACCTGGCTCCGCCCCCATGGTGTAGACATCAAACCTGGAGGGTGGTGACAAGGGTTTCTTGGTTGGCTGCTGTCACCTACTCAGGGAGGGGTGTGTGTGTGTGTTTGTGTGTGACTACCTGGGACGACCTGACTAGTCCAGGGCGTCACATTCCCCCTTGGTTTAATGCAGACCGTCCGCGGGCTGCCCGTCCATCACCGGTTTATTTTTGTTTTCTGAAAGATAAAAACGGGAACACAGTACAAGTATACTAACGGTTGTACAAACTTTAAATGTTAACTTTTCAGATCTTCCCTTTTGGGAGGCATATACTTGAACGTTGCAAACATAAAAACATTTTTATTAATACGGGAAACTGGACCGGGTCCTTCAATCAGTGGGCAGCACCCCTTTTCCCCAGTCAAGGAACGGGCCCAGGTGTTATCCAACGGGACGGGTGCAGGGTTTCACAACTGCCTGTCTTTTCGGGGGCCCCATGTCCAAGGGACCCCTGACTCGGAGGATGGCCACCGGTTGTAGTGGTGGTGGGCCTTGGCCATCTATTTCCCGCAGGCCAATCCTCCAGTCTGCCTCTCCGGATGCTGTGAAACCGGAAGGCTGGTTATGGGAAGGTGGTATTTACAAGCCCAATAGTTTTTGGGTGGCCTGCCAGTTCTTGGCCTTGTCTTTAGGTAAACGGGGCAAAAAGTAAACGGGCAGTATGGTCCCAACGGGGACTGTTCACTTTGGCAACCGGGATCCGCTGCCTTTAACTTTGGTCCTCATTTTCTTAGGTAAAACTCCGCTGTCGGTTCGGGGCTTCGTACTGGGGAAGTACCCCTCCTGGTTCTCCGGTTTCCAATCGGTTCCCCGGTTCGGTACCGGCTGCCACCGCCCGACCCCCGGTCCCTACGGTTCCACCAGCTGTAATCCAGCTCCTGCAGGCGGCCACCACCGTCTGCCTCCTTGCCAGAGGTGACTTGGCTCCAACCCAGCCACCTGAGTAGACTATTGGCAGGCCTGGTCACAGGTCTGCCATTGAACTCGACCTCTCTCCTTCACTGTCAAGACTCATCTCCTGTGTGTCCTAGAACTTGTGTCTTTCCCGCCTCCAGGCCTGTGAACTCCTCGGTGGGCGGAGCCAACCGCCTGGCTCCGCCCCCCCTGGTGTGGACATCAAACCTGGAGGGTAGTGGCAAGGGTTTCTTGGTTGGCTGCTGTCACCTACTCAGGGAGGGCGGTGTGTGTGTGTGTGTGTGTGTGTGTCTACCTGGCACGACCTGACTAGTCCAGGGCGTCACATGTGTAATGTTTGTTTCCTGTAGCCAGTGTGCCTTGTGGTTATGACTTTGTAGTCTGCTCCCTGGATCCTGTTACAGATTTGGTACTGAACCAGTCCTGAACCTGTACCCGAACCTTAAACTATCCAAGTACCTGAACCTGTTCCAGTGTCCTGATAATCGCCTGTGTTCCTGTATCCATTCCTGTGGTCCGGTACCAGCCTGAGTTCCTGTATCCATTCCTGTGCCCCGGTACCAGCCTGAGTTCCCATATCCATTCCTTGTTCCCGATACAAGCCTGAGCTCCTGTATTCATTCCTGTGTCCCGGTACCAGTCTGACTTCTAGTATCCGTTCCAGTGTCCCAGTACCAGCCTGAGTTTCCATATCCAATTCTGGTTTCCAATACCATCCTGAGTTCCTTTATCCAGTCCTGTGTCCCTGTACCAGTCTAAGTTCCCATATCCAGTTCTGGTTTCCAGTACCACCCTGAGTTCCTGTATCCATTATTGGTTCCCGGTATCAGCCTGAAATCCTGTATTCTTTCCTGTGTCCTGGTACCAGCCCAAGTTCCTGAATCCATGTTCTTGTCTGAACCTGAACCTGCCCCGATTGTACAAGTACCAACCGGTTATCCTGATCCTGTCTCTGCAGTCGCTCTAACTCCACCTCGCCTGTTCACCAGTCTGAGTTCCTGTATTTGTTCCCTGTGTCCCAGCACCAACCTGAGTTCTTGGTACCAGCCAGAGTTCCTGTATCCATTCCTGTGTCCTGGTACAAGCCTGAGTTCCTGTATCCATTCCTGGTTCCCAGTACCAGCCTGAGTTCCGGTATCCATTCCTCTGTCCCTGTACTAGCCTGAGTTCTCATATTCGTTCCTGGATCCCAGTACCAGCCTGTGTTTCTGTATCTGTTCCTGTGTCCTGGTACCAGCCTGAGTTCCTGTATTTGTTCTTGTGTCCGGGTACCAGCCTGTCTTCCTGTGTCTGTTCCTGGCACCAGCCTGAGTTCCTGTATCCATTCCTGTGCCCCGGTACCAGCCTGAGTTCCCATATCCATTCCTTGATCCCGATACCAGCCTGAGCTCCTGTATTCCTTCCTGTGTCCCGGTACCAGTCTGACTTCTAGTATCCGTTCCAGTGTCCCAGTACCAGCCTGAGTTTCCATATCCATTTCTGGTTTCCAATACCATCCTGAGTTCCTGTATCCAGTCCTGTGTCCCTGTACCAGTCTAAGTTCCCATATCCAGTTCTGGTTTCCAGTACGAAGCGAGAGGCGAAACGCACGTCGAGGTGCTGTGTTACGGGGGGCTGTCTGATAATAAAACCTAAAGGAATATCAGACAGTCAGGGTCCACCGTGCAAAGACTCTGCTGCAGACTATGGCAGAGTGCAATACCTCTGTTAAACTCACAGAGGAATATAATTAGTAAATAAGGCAATTCCTCCCTTACTTGGAGGGTGTGTGAAATGGTCTCTGTTAATGATCACAGAGACAAAACCAGTGAGTGGGAAATGGCACCTACCTAGGTCCGTTCCTCTAGTGGTGCCAGGAGACGGTCAGCAGCGTAAGCCGCACAAAGCTCCTACCTGCATTCGCTCCACTAGTGTGCGAGGACACGAACCACTAGATATGGCACCTGCCTAGGTCCGCTCTTCTAGTGGTGCAAAAGAGACGGACAGCAGCATAAGCCGCACAAAGCGCCTACCTCTGTTCGCTCCCCTAGTGTGCGAGGATACGAACAACTGCCAGACGCAGTATAAGGAACGTTACCCTAGCAGCAACGTCCACCTTCGAGTAGAATCACAAGGCCCAGCCGGACCATGTGCCTCAGGCACCTGCCTATGTCCGCTCCACTAGAAGGTAAGGATACGGACTCCAGCCGAAGCTGTAAGGTAATAGAACGCTACCCTGCCGGTAGCGCTCACCTAACATAGACAAAGAGATGCCTAGAGGGACGTGCACAGGGCGTCTACCCTCATGCATGAACCAAGAGGACTGAGCGCCGGGCGGCGTGCGTCAGGGTCTTATATAGACTTTGTGCCTCATCCAAGATGGAGGACACTAGAGCCAATCCGCTGCCAGAATGACAGGAATGACGTCACGCTGGCCTATCACCGAGCAAAGCGTCACAAGCACATGACCAGCGACCAATCAGCATAGGTGTCAGAGACATGTGACCACGTGTCACAAGCACATGACCAGCGGCCTATCAGCTTAGTAGGTGTCAGAGACATGTGACCTCGTGTCAGCGATGATGTCACCCGCACATGTGCAATGGCTCCAAGATAGGACTTAGTCTCCAGCGCTTGCACATGTGCAGTAGCAAGAAATCCGAAGATAGTCTCCAGAACCACAGCAACCGTAACAGTACCTCCCCCTCAAGGGCCCCCCTCCCGGCGACGTAGGTAATCGGCAACTAAGTCGGGAGCATGGACAGCCTCCTCAAGCTCCCAAGAGCGATGTTCCGGGCCATAGCCCTCCCAATCTATCAAGAAGAACCTGCGCCCTCTAACCATCTTAGAACCAACTATGGCTCGTACCTCATAGCTAGAGCAAGAGGAATCAGAGGCAGGAGAGTGCATTTCACGAGCGTGAGGTAAAATAGCCGGCTTTAGCAGTGAAACATGGAATTTGTCATGGATCCTAAGATGGACGGGTAACTTCAATTGGTAGACTACAGGATTTACCTGTCGAAGAACCTCATAAGGACCAAGGAAGCGAGGAGCAAATTTGACAGAGCTCACTCTAAGTTTCACGTGTTTTGCAGAGAGCCACACAAAGTCCCCTGGAGAAAAGACAGGAGCCGGGCGACGAAACCGATCGGACACCGTCTTCATACGGTCCTTAGCTGCTTGGATCGACTCTTGAGTCCGATCACAAACCTCTCTGGCATTAGTTGCCCAGTCGGCCACAAGAGGAGGAGGTGCAGCAGCGGGAAACGGTACCGGTACCCTAGGGTGTTGCCCATTATTGAGTACAAACGGTGTCTGCCCAGTGGCCTCAGCCAGCGAATTGTTAAGGGCAAATTCTGCCCAGGGTAGGAGGGAGGACCAGTTATCGTGGTTCTCAGCAACAAAGTGTCGAAGGTATATAATCATGGATTGATTGGTACGCTCAACCAAACCATTGGTCTCCGGATGGTATGCCGAAGAGAGATTCAACTCAATTTGCAGAAGGCTACAAAGATCTCGCCAGAAACGGGAAGCAAATTGCGGGCCTCTATCACAAATGATATGATCTGGCATCCCATGAAGCCTAAAGACATGCTTGAGGAATAGTTTGGCTAGTACCCTGGGAGATGGGATTCTCGATAACGGTACGAGATGAACCATCCGGGAGAAATGGTCCGTAATGACCCACACAAATCTATGTCCCTGTGAACACGGAAGATCACCCACAAAGTCCATGCCTATCACCTCCCGTGGTCTATCTGGCACTGGTAAAGGATGCAAGAGCCCAGCCGGTCTCTGTCGTAATGGGCGGTTGCGAGCACACGAGTAGCAGGAACCGACATATCTCTTGACGTGGCTGGCTAAGTTTGGCCACCAATACCACCTCTCGTGTAACTCTCGTGTCCGTCTAATACCAAAATGCCCACCCACCTTTGAGCTGTGGGCCCACGACAGCATATCTTTCTGTCGATCCGGCGGAACAAAGGTCTTGCCCGGTGGGATTTGGTCTAAAGTCACAGGGGAGAGCGTATGAAAAACCCTGGAGGGAAGAATAAGACGAGGTTCGTCAATCTCTTCCTGGGTAGAAACCATAGAGCGAGACAGGGCGTCTGCCTTGTTATTCTTACTCCCAGACAGATAGTTAATGGAGAAGTGAAAGCGGGAGAAAAACAAGGACCAGCGGGCTTGGCGAGGATTCAGACGCTGAGTGGTTTGTAAGTACGTCAGATTCTTATGGTCTGTATAGACCTGGAAAGGATGTTTCGCTCCTTCCAGCAAATGACGCCACTCCTCCAAGGCTAGTCTCAGGGCGAGCAGTTCCCTATCCCCAATGGTATAGTTTCTCTCTGCCGGTGAAAAGGTTTTAGCAAAGAAGAAACACGGCCTTTTTCTACCTGCACCGTTCTTTTGATACAAGACCGCACCAGCACCCACTGAAGAGGCATCAACCTCCAAGAGGAAGAGCTTATTCTCATCGGGTCTTTGAAGAACGGGAGCAGTTGAAAAGTGTCTTTTTACTGCCTCAAAAGCCTGGGATGTTTCAGTAGACCAGACTTTTGGATTAGCACCTTTCTTAGGCAAGGCCACCAAAGGGGCCACCAAAGTAGAGAAATTGGGTATGAACTGCCTGTAATAATTTATGAATCCTAAGAAGCATTGCACCGCCTTCAAGGAATGAGGTTCGGACCATTCCAGGACAGCAGAGAGCTTCGCAGGATCCATAGCCAGACCCTCTTGTGAGATAATGTAGCCCAAAAAAGGCAAGGATGACTGCTCGAATACACATTTTTCGAGTTTAGCAAACAATGAGTGCTCCCTTAAACGGGAAAGGACACGAACGACATCCTGACGATGAGTCTCCAGATCAGGAGAAAAAATCAGGATGTCGTCCAGATACACCACGACGGAGGATAACAGTAAATCCCTGAACACATCGTTTACGAAGTCCTGAAATACTGCGGGTGCATTACATAAACCAAAAGGCATGACGAGGTATTCATAGTGACCATCTCGGGTGTTAAAAGCGGTCTTCCATTCGTTACCCTCTCGAATTCGTACCAAGTTATACGCACCCCGCAGATCCAACTTCGTAAAAACCTGAGCTCCCCTCAGTCTGTCAAAGAGCTCCAAAATTAAAGGTAACGGGTATTTGTTCTTTATTGTGATTGCATTGAGACCCCTGTAATCTATGCAGGGACGCAAATCACCCTCTTTCTTCCGAACAAAGAAAAACCCAGCTCCCGCGGGAGAGACAGACTTCCGAATGAACCCCTTCTCTAAACTCTCTCTTATATAGGTCGACATGGCCTCTGACTCAGGTATTGACAGGGGGTAAACCCTGCCCTTAGGTGGAACCGAACCTGGGATAAGGTCTATGGCACAGTCATACGGCCTATGAGGTGGAAGAACCTCAGCACCCTGTTTGGAGAACACGTCAGCGAAATCCAAATAGGGTGTAGGTATGGGAGAGAGATCAGTTGATGCAACCGCAACGACCTTAGGTGGTAAGGGAAGACATCGGGACTGACATTTCGAACCCCAACTAATAATGCTGTCGGACTCCCTGTCAATTAGAGGAGCATGAGTCCGAAGCCATGGGAGACCCAGAAGGACGTCGTCTATACCCTCAGGCAAAACAAGAAAAGAAATCTCCTCTATGTGACCCTGAGACAGGGAAAGGCGCAAGGGAACTGTCCTCAATGTAATGGAGTCTGACAACATAGTTCCATTAACAACACGGACAGGAATAGGCGCCTCTAACATGATAGAGGGAATATTGTGTCCCTTTACAAATCCTGAGGACAAAAAAGTCCCGTCAGCTCCGGAATCCACAAAAGCCATAATAGGCCATGTATTCTCAGAGAATGAGATCTGACCTGGGATAGTACACTTAGAGGTGCAGAAGACGTCTCTAGTAACCCCCCTCTAATGGTTACTAGGCCTGGGAATTTCCCTGATGGCTAGGACACTTGTTGGCATAGTGCCCAGCCTGACGACATACGTAACATGTAGGAGGACCAGACTTGCGTAGTCTGGAGGACGTATGACCTAACTCCATAGGAGTGGGAGATGTTTCAGATGCTGAGGAAGATGGTAGTGGAGCCTCAACAACTGGAATAGCCCGATGCTTAGGGCGTCAGGAAGAGACCTCGAGTCTACGTTCCCTATGGCGTACGTCGATCCTCGTTGCTACTGTGATCAAGTCCTCCAGAGAAGCAGGGACCTCACGAGTAGCAAGAGCATCCTTGACATAGCCTGCCAACCCTCTCCAGAAGATAGGAATCAACACCTTCTCTGGCCAATCTAGTTCTGCCACCAGAGTTCTAAAAGCAATGGCATAAGAACTAGTGGATAACGAACACTGAGATAGATCTAACAGTCTCAGGGCCGCATCATGGGTAACCTGCGGACCCATGAATACCGCCTTAAGAGCATCAAGAAAGTCTTGATGTCTCAGAGTAACCACATCAGAGCGCTCCCATAGGGGAGTCGCCCATTCTAAGGCTTTGTCCCGAAGTAAGGAGATGATAAAGCTTACTCTGGACCTCTCCGTAGAAAAGCGAGAAGAGTTGACCTCTAGGTGTATCTGACACTGACTAATGAAACCACGACATGATCTGGCATCGCCAGAATACCTGTTTGGCAGAGCAAGTCGAGGATCATGTGCAGATGTCACCATGGTCTGAGGTTTATCCTCTATACTCTTGAGCCGCAACTCAAGTACTTGTATGTAACGGTGTAACTGCTGATATTCTGCCATAACTGCCAGACCCTTGGCTCAGTCCTAATGTTACGGGGGGCTGTCTGATAATAGAACCTACAGGAATGTCAGACAGTCAGGGTCCACCGTGCAAAGACTCTGCTGCAGACTATGGCAGAGGATAAGGGGTATATAAGTGTGCCACTGTAAATAGTAATAGCACAAGTGCAGAGTGCAATACCTCTGTTAAACTCACAGAGGAATATAATTAGTAAATAAGGCAATTCCTCCCTTACTTGGAGGGTGTGTGAAATGGTCTCTGTTAATGATCACAGAGACAAAAGCAGTGAGTGGGAAATGGCACCTACCTAGGTCCATTCCTCTAGTGGTGCCAGTGTAAGACCTGTTAACATTTACATATATAGGTTAGAAGACTTTGAACTTTTCCTTGTTATGCTGCCACCTGCTGTCAAAACAAAGATCAGCAGGCACAAACCCCTGCTGCTTGATTTACTTGGTGCAGTCCTGAACAGGATGTGAGGAGGAGCTAGTTTTGTTTGGTAGCTGTTTATGCTGAGGTGTGTGTGTTCGGAGGTGCTGAAGAAAGCAAGGCCGCATTCTGCCCTGCTGAACAAGGTCCAAGTACCTGAGTGTTCGTGACATCTCCCCAAGACACAGATCCAAGAAAGGCTGGATGTGGAGCGAGGAGCCAGACAGCACGGGCAAATTACAGAGACGGGACAAAGACTGAACTTTAGAGGTGTCTGCCGGCGGAATACGGGCCCCAACGGTGACGAGGTACCCCACGCTGAAACCTGCATTTAAGTGTGCACACTACTTTTAGTTAGGGACAGATAGGAAAAGACTCTGCACTGTGTTATGCAAGTAAGGTAACAAGGACCCTGCGGTTTTTTTGCTTAATAAGGATTTTTGTGTTTTGCTTTTGGGAGTACAATCTGAGGCTTCCCACCCTTGACAAGCTATTCAAAGTGGTTGTATGTATATTACATTATATCTACTGCTGTGCACATTCCCGCTTTTCTCTCCCTCCGTTCCCGCACTATTCCTCCACCTGTGTTGTGCAATATGTTATTAAATTTGCATTGATTAACCCCCGTGGTTCCGTGCAGTCCTTGCGTATCCCATTACCTGCAGGTTATTACATTTGGTGTAGTCGGCAGGACACGCAGGCTGGTACGGAACAATGGACGGACAGGGTGGTGTCGCTGATGGAGGTGTTCTAATACAACCTGATGGGGGAATACCAGCAAGGCAGCTGTCTCTGGGGGCTATGCTGACCCATATACCAAAATTTACTGGCAACAATGTACCTCTCCATGACTGGGCGCAGAGAGTGAGGGGCATGTTGAGAGTAGCAGGAGTGACTGCAGAAAATCAAGGGGAGATATTGCTGATTGCCCTTGAAGGCCATGCTCAAGAGACTATTTTATTGCGCCCTGAGAGTGAACGAAAGACGTTAGAGCAGGTGGTGAAGATTCTTGAGAGAGTGTATGGCGGGAAACCAGAAGCAGGAGATTTACAGGCGCAACTGTTCTACAGGCTGCAGGGTGAAGAAGAAGGTCTGCCACAGTATGCAAATGCACTCCAGAAAATAATGAGACAAATGCTTACAGCAGAGCCAGAGCTAGCACAAACCCCCGGTTATGCTGATCGTACCCTGCGAGATCAATTCCTCCGCGGATTACATAACCCCAAGATTAAAGGTGCCCTCGGAGAACGGCTCAGGGTAGAAAAAGAACTAACTTTCCAGGAAATATTGGAAGAAGCAGTCTCCCGCGCACAAACTGAAAATTGCGACCCGCAGAACGCCTGGGGTGAAGTTTGTATGCATAAGATAGTCCCGGGTGAGAAAAACCGAGAACCGAGCCAACTTGAGGCTAAAGTGGATCAGTTACAAGAGACGGTTACTGCTCTACAAGAGTTGCTGAAGAATATGCAAGCCCCGGCGTCAGAAGTAAGAACGACAGCACCGCGGCCAAATACCCGCACGCATACCTATCAAGAAGAGAGGGGACAGATCGAGCAGAGACGATCGAGACCCGCTGGAGAGTACCAGTGTTGGAACTGTGGAAATCAGAAACATTTATTCCAATACTGTCCTGAGAGGAAGACGTCTCAAGAAAGACCGCCGTTAAACTAGTGCCTCCCTCCATGGATGGGCACATGACGGGGAGACCAACTGAGCTTAGAGAAAACCAACGCCCTGAAGATATAGCAGCCAGCACGCCGACGATCATGGCCGAATTTGAAGGGAAAGAAGTAAGATGCTTGATGGATACTGGGTCCCAAGTGACCACCATGCCAGAACAGTTCTTCTACCAACATTTTGGACAAACTGTATCCATTGACAAAGGGGCACATATCAAACTGAGGGCTGCAAACAATCTTCCCATTCCGGTTGTAGGGGTCGTGTGGATGAACATACGTGCATGTGGCCAGAACTTAGGCAAAAAAGGATTGTGTTAACGGAGGGCCGGTACGACAGAGAAGTGCCGGCTATCGTGGGTATGAACGTCCTGAAAGAATTAGACCAGTTGCTCTTCAACAAGGGGGGCTGTGATTACTGGAAGACAACAGTTGCTAACAGGCCCGCCCAAAAGGTCTTCCAACACCTTATCCGTGCCCGAGGACTGTGGAGGAATGGTGGGAGCCGCTACCCGGTGGGGAGGGTTCGAGTCCCAAGACAGACAACAATTACTCTACCTCCAAATCGTGAGACAGTCCTCACCTTGCCAGTTGGAGCCCACCGTACACTCGAGGGGATGGAGGTGTTGGTGGAGCCTTACCGTGGTGAAGAGAACGGAGATGAATCGTTGGTGGCTCGCACTTTAGCAACAGTAAGAAATGGAAGAGTCCCTTTCCGTTGCGTGAACACCGGTGAACAGGCCTACACCTTGACCTCGGGAGTCGTTCTGGCCCATGTCTACCTGGCGCCTGAAGAGGTGGCGACCGCAGAATCGATTGAATTGCAGCCCATGGCAGGGGAAGCCTGGACTTGGGCTGTTTCTATGGAAAGAAAAGAGAAACCCACTGATCAGTGGAACAGTCGCGTCATCTTAGGGCAGATGGGAGTGGACCTGAGCCCCTTCGCTTCGGAGAAAGCCCAAGCCATAGAAGACTTTATTTGGGAGAATCAAGCCACGTTCTCCCGTCACGCAGAAGATTTTGGCTGTACTGACAAGATTCAGCACGAAATACCCACTGGAGATGCCCCACCGATCAGGGAAAGGTACAGACAAATACCCCCAAAGTACTACCAAGAGGTAAAAGAGCTCTTGGCGCAGATGCTGAAGAGTGGGGTGGTAAGAGAAAGTCAGAGTCCATGGGCTGCCCCAATCGTGCTGGTCAAGAAAAAGGATGGGTCTACCCGCTTCTGTGTTGACTACCGCAAGCTTAATGGATGCACGGTTCGTGATTCCTACCCTCTGCCCCGGATAGAGGAGTCCCTGTCGGCGCTGGGAAAGGCATGTTACTTCTCCTCCCTTGATCTGGCCAGCGGATATTGGCAGGTCCCTGTGGCAGAGAAAGACAAGGCCAAGACCGCATTTATTGTACCCATGGGACTCTTCGAGTTCAATCGCATGCCGTTTGGACTAAATAATGCCCCAGGAACTTTTCAGCGCCTCATGGAAAGTTGCCTTGGAGACATGAACTTCGAGGCCACGTTGATTTACCTGGATGACATAGTAGTGTATTCTGCAACCTTCGAAAAACATGTAGAAAACCTGGGTCAAGTGTTTCAGCGGTTACGGGCCCATGGGCTTAAACTGAAACCAAAAAAATGCCGGATCTTTCAGGAAGAGATTGAATATCTCGGACACAAGGTGTCGGAAGCCGGCATACAGCCCTCCGATGGGAAAGTGAGAGCAGTGCTACAATGGCCCACACCCAGCACAGTGCGGGAGGTTCGAGCTTTCCTGGGGCTAGCCGGATATTACCGTCGCTTTATCAAAGATTTCGCGAAGGAGGCAGAACCTTTGCACGAATTGCTCCGAGGGACTGCGAAAGGACCAAAAGCACAGAAAATTTGCTGGGGACCAAGACAAGCAGAAGCCTTACACCGATTGAAAGAGGCCTTGGTTAGCGCCCCTGTGCTTGCCTATGCAGACTATAACCTCCCTTTTCGGTTGTATACAGACGCAAGCCTCTACGGCCTGGGTGCAGTACTGGCCCAGGTACAGAATGGTACTGAACGGGTGATTGCATATGGAAGTCGGACGTTACGGGAAGCCGAGCGCAACCCCGAGAATTACAGTTCCTTTCGGCTGGAGTTACTGGCACTAGTATGGGCAATAACCGAAAGGTTCTCGGAATATCTCACGGGAGCCCAAATTAAAGTCTATACGGATAATAATCCCCTGGCTCACATCTCCACCGCCAAACTGGGAGCAATGGAACAGAGGTGGCTGGCACGACTCTCCAGATACAATTATCATGTGCAGTACCGCTCCAAGCATGAAAATCAGAATGCGGATGCCCTTTCTCGTGTTACCACCGAAGCCCCAGTGGGGGAGAGAGATGAACAGTTGGAGGAAGACGAAATTCCGGACTTCAGTAAATTCACCGCTCAAGTGGTAGAGGCTCGTATGCTGGAAATTACATCGGGCACGACATCACGCCTGCTTGGCCAAACCAGAGAGGAATGGGTGAAAATCCAGTCATCTGACCCAGAACTGCTTCAAGTGAAAGAGTGGGTGATCCAGCAGCGCACGCCTAGAAAGGAAATACGGGCCACGCTGTCGCACGTGGCCCTCAAGATTCTCAGCCAGTGGGATAAGCTGTCGGTGCAGGAAGGGATGCTGTATCGGAAGGTGCACCTAGCTTACAGAGTTGGAAGTACGGTGGCAAGTAGTGATACCCCAGAAGATGGCAGTACCATTGGCCCGAGAGGTACATGAGAAGGGAGCCCATTTCGGACCGGACAAGACTTACCAGTGGTTGCAAAGAATAGTATACTGTCCTCAGATGCTTTGGGCAGTAGAGAAGGCCTGTAAACTGTGCCGTTCCTGTGAGTTAAGTAAAGCTCCCCCACAGCGAGCACCAGTACAGACTATTGCAACCAAAGAGCCATTGGAAGTACTCATGATCGATTATCTGAAGATTGGTCACTCCCACCGGGGCTATCAGTTCTGCCTTGTGATGACAGATCACTTCTCCAAATTTGCGGTGGTGACGCCCACCAGAGATCAGACGGCTGAATCAGCTGCTCGAGCCATCAGTGATGACTTTATCCGGGTGTATGGGTGCCCCAAAAGAATACATTCCGACCAAGGGGCTTGCTTTCAGGGCGGTGTCATGAGAGAGCTGCAAAGGATTTACGGAATGCAGAAGTCAAGGACTACGCCTTATCATCCACAGGGCAACGGAGCCTGCGAGAGATTTAACCGGACCCTCCTACAAATGCTACGCACGTTAGAGGATGATCGTCAAAATCACTGGCCCGGCTATCTCGCAGAACTCGTGTGGGCGTACAATAATCGTGTCCACTCCACCACTGGGTACACCCCGTACGTGCTACTGTTTGGAAGAGCCGGAAGAGGCATTGAAGAGCTAAACCTAGCTCCCCCCGAGATCAGTGAAGGTCAGAGTGTGGGTTCCTGGGTTGACTGTCACCGTCGACGGCTGGAGACTATCCATCGAATTGTCACCAAGCAGCTGCAAGAAAAGACACATCCACAGCGGAAACCTGTGTGTGAAACCCCGTTCTTGCCAGGGGACCGATTACTAGTTGCAGAGAAGCACCCAAGATACAAGTTGAGCGAGCGCTGGAAAACAGAGCCTTACATTGTGATCAGAAGAATCTCGCCCCACGGATCAGTATACGAAGTGAGAGGCGAGCAAAGAGGCAGCACCCTCATCCTGCATCGCAATATGCTGAGGCCCTGCTATTCAGAAGACAGGACCAGACAAAGTACCTCGGAGATGGTGCCCGTGCCCGTTCCTGTTACCCTCGAAGAGGGCTCTGACGATGAAGAATGGTGGTGGGCCCCGACCAACCCAGCAGACTGGGAGAGATCCACGCCCCCATCCGTTCAAGACACAGGTGCCACCCCTGCAGAGCAGGAGTCACCAATCGGCAGAGATGGGGAAGAGAATACTGTACTCCCTGATACGGCCCCGACGTCTGGTGACTTAGCCGTAGTACCACGCCGGACTGAGCGGGCTAATGCTGGTATTCCCCCTGATCGGTACTTGGCAAATGAATTTGTGTGTTCTGTCACTGGATTCTGTTTTAAGACATTGGCTCCCAAGCAACAGGTTGTGAAGCAGGGCAGGAGTTGCCACCGTGTGCCCCTGTGCAGAGCGCCTCAGGAGAGTATCGGCCGGGATGGCCAAGGTTAAAGAGGGGGGGAAATGTAAGACCTGTTAACATTTACATATATAGGTTAGAAGACTGTGAACTTTTCCTTGTTATGCTGCCACCTGCTGTCAAAACAAAGAACAGCGGGCACAAACCCCTGCTGCTTGATTTACTTGGTACAGTCCTGAACAGGATGTGAGGAGGAGCTAGTTTTGTTTGGTAGCTGTTTATGCTGAGGTGTGTGTGTTCGGAGGTGCTGAAGAAGGCAAGGCCGCATTCTGCCCTGCTGAACAAGGTCCGAGTACCTGAGTGTTCGTGACATCTCCCCAAGACACAGATCCAAGAAAGGCTGGATATGGAGCGAGGAGCCAGACAGCACGGGCAAATTACAGAGACGGGACAAAGACTGAACTTTAGAGGTGTCTGCCGGCGAAATACGGGCCCCAACGGTGACGAGGTACCCCACGCTGAAACCTGCAGTTAAGTGTGCACACTACTTTTAGTTAGGGACAGATAGGAAATGACTCTGCACTGTGTTATGCAAATAAGATAACAAGGACTCTGCGGTTTTTTTGCTTAATAAGGATTTCTGTGTTTTGCTTTTGGGAGTACAATCTGAGGCTTCCCACCCTTGACAAGCTATTCAAAGTGGTTGTATGTATATTACATTATATCTACTGCTGTGCACATTCCCGCTTTTCTCTCCCTCCTTTCCCGCACTATTCCTCCACCTGTGTTGTGCAATATGTTATTAAATTTGCATTGATTAACCCCCGTGGTTCCGTGCAGTCTTTGCGTATCCCGTTACCTGCAGGTTATTACACCAGGAGACGGACAGCAGCGTAAGCCGCACAAAGCTCCTACCTGCGTTCGCTCCACTAGTGTGCGAGGACACGAACCACTAGATATGGCACCTGCCTAGGTCCGCTCTTCTAGTAGTGCAAAAGAGACGGACAGCAGCGTAAGCCGCACAAAGCTCCTACCTCTGTTCGCTCCCCTAGTGTGCGAGGATACGAACAACTGCCAGACGCAGTATAAGGAACGTTACCCTAGCGGCAACATCCACCTACGAGAAGAATCACAAGGCCCAGCCGGACCATGTGCCTCAGGCACCTGCCTATGTCCGCTCCACTAAAAGGTAAGGATACGGACTCCAGCCGAAGCTGTAAGGTATAAGAACGCTACCCTGCCGGTAGCGCTCACCTAACATAGACAAAGAGATGCCTAGAGGGACGTGCACAGGGCGTCTACCCTCATGCATGAACCAAGAGGACTGAGCGCCGGGCGGCGTGCATCAGGGTCTTATATAGACTTTGTGCCTCATCCAAGATGGAGGACACCAGAGCCAATCCGCTGCCAGAACGACAGGAATGACATCACGCTGGCCTATCACCGAGCAAAGCGTCACAAGCACATGACCAGCGACCAATCAGCATAGAAGGTGTCAGAGACATGTGACCTCGTGTCAGCGAGGATGTCACCCGCACATGTGCAATGGCTCCAAGATAGGACTTAGTCTCCAGCGCTTGCACATGTGCAGTAGCAAGAAATCCGAAGATAGTCTCCAGAGCCACAGCAACCGTAACATGCTGGGCGTTGTGGTTCACCACTCTGGACTATACTTATCTTTCTCCTCCGTTTTACCCTCCAGCTATAACGGTAACTTTAATGGTTACCCAGATATCTGGCTTAACGCCCTATTCTATGAGTGTTTTGAATTGCAATTATATGGAGACATACTTATGTTATATAATATCAAATGTTTGTTGCCATTCAAACCATTGGCTTTGGGCTCTGATTGGCGAATTACATCATGATGTGAATGCACTAGCACTTTACTTATGCTGTGAGAGGTAATTGGGGGTTCTCTATGAATTTTTGATACCCAGTTATATATATTTATATTGATTATATTGATTCCACAACGCACCAGTTTGGTTCTGGATGTTTTTATGGGGTAGGGATTTTTATTGGTTTGTGAGCACCAGCACTTTATGCATTGTTATTCTTTTGAAATATAAAATATGATTTAGATATAATAATAAAAAATCATATATTTACACATGTGTTTGATATATTATTGTGACCTTATCAGGAGCAGCGCTCTCTCCTTGTCGGGGTATATCTAACTCCACCTCGCCTGTTCACCAGTCTGAGTTCCTGTATTTGTTCCCTGTGTCCCAGCACCAACCTGAGTTCTTGGTACCAGCCTGAGTTCCTGTATCCATTCCTGTGTCCTGGTACAAGCCTGAGTTAATGTATCCATTTGTACCGCCCCGGTGTTGGTCGGGCTGCTCAGATACGGGATCGTGGTGGCTCGAGGGGCCCGGACCCAGGTTGGCGGTCACTTTGATCTGTGAAAAGGGGGTATTTACAGAGGAGAAGTTTGTGACGCCACCTGTGAGTTGCGGTAATGGGAGTACCGCCGCTGCTGTAAGGAGTACCGAGGCAGATGGAGTTAAGCAGCCTGATGTTAGTCCCTCCACAGGTAGGTATGGTCCCTGGCTCAGGGGTGTTGTTGGTTGTTTGTTAGTGTAGGGTGCAGGGATCAGAGTACTCACTGTGGGTAGTCGTGGTGCTGGATGAGGATTATAAAGGCGACACACAAGCTGCAAGTAAACCAAGTTCTCTGTATGCCACAGTCACTGCGGGGAGCCCGTCCAGGTATCCGCTCCCACCGGTGTCACTTGGCAATCCGGAGACTACCTCTGTGTGTGCCGCCCCCCGCGTCAGCAGCCGCCCTGCTCGGATCCGGATCCGCGGTGGCTCGAGGGGCTTTCAGGGACGTGCCGTTGGGGAGGTAAGAGTCACTTGCGTACTCACTCAGCCCAATAGCGCTGACATCGACAACTGTGGTAAACCAAAGTTCTGGACACCGCTGCCGCTGAGAGGGAGCACATTTGGGTCCTGTTTCTGCTGGTGTTGCCGGTCGATCTGTGACCTTTCTCTTGGCAATTTGTTCTCTTCTGGTTGGTCCCTATAGCCTGAAACTAATCGGGTCCTGCTCCCCAGTATGGCTAACTGAGGGAGCTTGCTCTCAGGGTTCACGCTTGGGATTTTCTGGACCGTATGTGTGGAAAGTAATATCCCCCTCGTTGCGCTAGTACCCCGATTTCGGAGCGGGTGTAGTGTGCGGATCTTGAAGGCTCCGTCCTCGTCGGGTGAATTGTCAGGGTGCCTGAAGCTACTCCCTGACCTAGGGTTCACGTACCCCATTGTGCCCTGGTCCCAGCCTGGTGATGGTACAAGGCCGCCGGCTGTCCTCCACGACAATGCCATGCCCCTTGTCACGATCCCCTGCGACTGGGGGTCCAGCTCCTACCAGGCCCAAACCAGTGTCTGCCACCTAGTAACTCCAAGGAGCCCAGCTCCTGACCTCCTCTCTCCTTCACTTCCAACACTACACTGGTCTACTCCTGACACTCCCGACCTCCCCTTAACCAACCCCCCATGTGGGCGACCCTATTCCACTCAGGTCATCCACTGCTGTGTCTGGTGGGTGGGGTGCAGAGTGTTCGTAGGATTTTGATTTGCTTTTTGGCAACACCATAAAGCCCCTTTCACACATAGCGATGCAGCAGTGATCACGACGGGTGACCTGACCTTATCAGGATTGCTGCTGCGTCGTTACATGGTCGCTGGTGAGCTGTCAAACAGGCAGATCTCACCAGCAAACAGTGACCAGCCCCCAGCCAGCAGCGACACGTGGAAGCGATGCTGCACTTGGTAACTAAGGTAAATATCGGGTAACCATTACCCGATATTTACCTTGGTTACCAGCGCACACCGCTTAGCGCTGGCTCCCTGCACTCCTAGCCAGAGTACACATCGGGTTAATAAGCAAGCCTTTGCTTATTTACCCTATGTGTAGTCCAGCTACGTATGCAGAGAGCAGGGAGCCGGCACTGGCAGCGTGAGAGCGGTGGTGCTAGTAACTAATGTAAATATCGGGTAACCAAGGAAAGGGCTTCCCTTGGTTACCCGATGTTTACCCTGGTTACAGCTTACCGCAGGCTGCCAGATGCCGGCTCCTGCTCCCTGCTCGCTTCAGTTCGTCGCTCTCTCGCTGTCACACACAGCGATGTGTGCTTCACAGCGTGAGAGCAACAAGCAAAAATTGAAGCAGGACATTCAGCAACGACCGGCGACCTCACAGCAGGGGCCGGGTCATTGCTGGATGTCACACACAGCGACAGCGACGGGACGTCGCTGCCACGTCACAGAAAATGGTGACTTAGCAGCGACGTCGTTGTCGCCGTCGATGTGTGTGACACCACCTTTAGTTAGGGAATCTGTACCCAAGGAGGAGGTAGATATTGCACATAAGGGCAGATTACACAATACCCTGTGACGACCTGATAGGCCAGGGCATCACATTCCCCATTGGTTAAACGTAGCTCATCCTCGAGCTACAGGACATCAGAGGTTTATTTTTTTTTTCAACTGTAAAACATAGAAAAAGAACATTTTTATTTACACAGGTTCATCCCACAATAGGGAGGCTTGTTACCTAAACGTTACTAGAAACTTTAGAGTTCATCATTCCATCGGTGGAACGCTACCAGTTTCAGTAGTAGCGGAGGCTCAACCTGCTCCATTGCAGCCTCTTCCTGCAACAGTCCACTCCCAGTGTCCCGGATTCTATTAACCCGCCACCCAAACAACCTGACCCCCTGCAAACCTACAGTGCCTACAAGTAGTATTCAACCCCCTGCAGATTTAGCAGGTTTACACATTCGGAATTAACTTGGCATTGTGACATTTGGACTGTAGATCAGCCTGGAAGTGTGAAATGCAGCAAAAAAGAATGTTATTTTTTTTTTTTTTTTTTTTAAATTGTGAAAAGTTTATTCAGAGGGTTATTTATTATTCAACCCCTCAAACCATGTAGTAAAATAGCAATCCAAATATCAAGGGTACAAATTCAGCATATAAAATACACCTTAATTCCTAAACTTGTAGGAGCAACAGATTCACTCCAAAACACACAAGTCAGGTACTGAAAGCCATCACTAAGAGAGGTGAGTTAACACCCTGGTCATGTAAGTTAGCCCACAAAGGCAAGCGCCCAGAGGGGTCGCATATAGTGATGGCCACTAGAATAACAAACACATGAAAAAAACCAAACAAACATAAAGGAAAATCAATGTTGCTGTATGCAAAGGACAGTGGTCCAATTGACAAAAAAACACAACATACAAAATAATACCTAAAAAAACAATCAAGGTGCAATGCACTCCATTGACTGACAATGGTCAGTCATACAAATACATGAAATGCAATAAATTTTAGGCATTAAAAAAGGAATGGTCTCACCCAATCACTTTTGATGGAGGGACACGCAGTCTCTTGATCCTGAGTAGTGGATACGTCCGCCATAAGCTGGCCCTACCACCTACCAGATGTAAAATAACAAATGACTGCTGCCCCAGACTCCCGTCCTAACAAGGACGGACCACAACTAGGTCTCAAGCTGGACCCCTATGCTGACCCTGATGACATCCCGGCGTCCCGACGCGTTTCGTCACTAAGACTCCTCAGGGGACATGATAGTCTTCAGTCAGGTCCTTGCTGCCAGCCCTCACCAAACCATAGTGTCAAAGGTCAACCCCTCAAACCACCAGAATTCTGTTTGGTTCCCCTAAAGTATTAAGAAGTATTTCAGGCACAAAGAACAATGAGCTTCACATGTTTGGATTAATTATCTCTTTTTCCAACCTTTTCTGACTAATTAAGACCCTCCCCAAACTTGTGAACAGCACTCATACTTGGTCAACATGGGAAAGACAAAGGAGCATTCCAAGGCCATCAGAGACAAGATCGTGGAGGGTCACAAGGCTGGCAAGGGGTACAAAACCCTTTCCAAGGAGTTGGGCCTACCTGTCTCCACTGTTGGGAGCATCATCTGGAAGTGGAAGGCTTATGGAACTACTGTTAGCCTTCCACGGCCTGGACAGCCTTTGAAAGTTTCCACCCGTGCCGAGGCCAGGCTTGTCCGAAGAGTCAAGGCTAACCCAAGGACAACAAGGAAGGAGCTCCGGGAAGATCTCATGGCAGTGGGGACATTGGTTTCAGTCAATACCATAAGTAACGTACTCCACCGCAATGGTCTCCGTTCCAGACGAGCCCGTAAGGTACCTTTACTTTCAAAGCGTCATGTCAAGGCTCGTCTACAGTTTGCTCATGATCACTTGGAGGACTCTGAGACAGACTGGTTCAAGGTTCTCTGGTCTGATGAGACCAAGATCGAGATCTTTGGTGCCAATCACACACGTGACGTTTGGAGACTGGATGGCACTGCATACGACCCCAAGAATACCATCCCTACAGTCAAGCATGGTGGTGGCAGCATCATGCTGTGGGGCTGTTTCTCAGCCAAGGGGCCTGGCCATCTGATCCACATCCATGGGAAGATGGATAGCACGGCCTACCTGGAGATTTTGGCCAAGAACCTCCGCTCCTCCATCAAGGATCTTAAGATGGGTCGTCATTTCATCTTCCAACAAGACAACGATCCAAAGCACACAGCCAAGAAAACCAAGGCCTGGTTCAAGAGGGAAAAAATCAAGGTGTTGCAGTGGCCTAGTCAGTCTCCTGACCTTAACCCAATTGAAAACTTGTGGAAGGAGCTCAAGATTAAAGTCCACATGAGACACCCAAAGAACCTAGATAACTTGGAGAAGATCTGCATGGAGGAGTGGGCCAAGATAACTCCAGAGACCTGTGCCGGCCTGATCAGGTCTTATAAAAGACGAGTATTAGCTGTAATTGCAAACAAGGGTTATTCCACAAAATATTAAACCTAGGGGTTGAATAATAATTGACCCACACTTTTATGTTTAAAATGTATTAAAATTTAACTGAGCAACATAACTTGTTGGTTTGTAAGATTTATGCATCTGTTAATAAATCCTGCTCTTGTTTGAAGTTTGCAGGCTCTAACTTATTTGCATCTTATCAAACCTTCTAAATCTGCAGGGGGTTGAATACTACTTGTAGGCACTGTATGGTGTTTCCGTGACAATGTTAAGGTCCCGGGTGTTGTGATAGATGACTCTGGTAGGCACAGGAGGTGCAACTATTAACAATACACAAGTTCGTGTTGGTCACAACCAGTCCTGTGACCGTGGTCCATTTTTACTATATAAAGCTAACACAGTCCATGTACCGGGGTACACACTATAAGGGGTACTTTGCACACTACAACATCGCAAGCCGATTGTTGCGATGCCGAGCGCGATAGTCCCCGCCCCCGTCGCACAAGTGATATCTTGTGATAGCTGCCGTAGCGAACATTATCGCTACGGCAGCTTCACATGCACTGACCTGCCCTGCGACGTTGCTCTGGCCGGCGAACCGCCTCCTTCCTAAGGGGGCGGGTCGTGCGGCGTCTCAGCGATGTCACACGGCAGGCGGCCAATAGAAGCAGAGGGGCGGAGATGAGCGGGACGTAAACATCCCGCCCACCTCCTTCTTTCCTCATTGCAGCCGGACGCAGGTAAGGCGATGTTCCTCGCTCCTGTGGCTTCATACACAGCGATGTGTGCTGCCGCAGGAACGAGGAACAACATCGTACCTGTCGCTGCAGCGACATTATGGAAATGCCCGACACTACACTGATCATACAATTTCGACTCTTTTGCGCTCGTTAATCGTAGTAAAAAGGATTCACATACTCCGATGTCGACGCCGGATGTGCGTCACTTTCGATTTGACCCAACCGACATCGCACCTGCGATGTCGTAGTGTGCAAAGTACCCCTGACAAACCTTCTCGTAAATCTGGTAATTTTCACTCCTTCATTCAGACCCGGTTGATTAGGTGCTTATTTTCTATATGAAAAATAATAAACTTTGGAAAACAACAAACGAAGGCACAGATACCTAACACTTTCTATTAAAACATTAAACTACTGGTTCCCATAGCCACGCTTCCTTGTGACTACGTATTATCAATGGCGGCACAGACTCTTCTTCCGGCATCACATGCTTGGTCACCTCTAGGGCATATTAGCCCCTCTCTCCACAGTGCCAGATGTAGGTGACCATATCTTCTGGTTGTTAATTTCGCTCGGGGTGTACCCTGGGGAGGTGCTGCGCCACATCCCGTCGGGACACGAACACCCCAGCTGTGAGGCCTGCCTCCCGAATGAAACTCCATCCCTGTACGGGGTCAAAACAGTCCACCATACCACGGCACCGTGGCCCTCGGACTCGTGAAGCAGCACTCCTCACTTGCTCCTTCTCCTCTCGGTTGCGGGTGGCAAGTTCCCGTCGTCGCCGGTCTCATATCTTTATCTCCGCTTGTAATTGCTGATGGTGTCGTTCCCAGTAGGGGGCGTCGGCATCCGGCCTCGGCTCCCTAGCTGGCTCTGGCTTCAGGTGCACTCTTGCGGCCCCAACAGCCGTTGGGATGCCACGCGGCGGTGGAACCGGCAGCTCTCCAGGCTCCACTTCCGCCTTGGGTAACAGAAGGACCGACTGCTCCGCAGGCGGGGTTGCACGTCCGGGTGCTCCACCTCTGAGGATGGGCTCAGTGATGCGCCCGGGTCTGGTCTGGCCGGTGTCGGGGTGACCGCTGACATGACCGGGTCGAGGAACAGAACCGGGGTTTCCGCAGCTGGGGCTTCACTGAAATGCACCGAAGGTTCCAGCTGCCAGGGTAGAAGTGGGCAGCTCGGTGTCTGCCGAGGACGGGGTTGGTGGCGGTGGTGTGCTCACCGGGAGCGGGGGCGGTCCGGATCCAACAGCCGAATTGGCCGGATTGGGGTAATCAATAGGGACTGGGTAACCGCTTACCCTCTCTTCACATGGGATATCGATCTCAGGGGCTCGCACCGCCATCGCCAGGCTCCTCATCTCGTCCCTCTAATGATCCAAGATAAACAGGAACTGTGTCCGCATTCTCGTGCACAGCTGCTCTGTCTCCTCCTCGATCCAGGTCACGGTCCCGGGAACAGCACATTCCGGTGACCAGCTCCACTCCGCCATCTTGCCTCTGCGCTGTCCAGGAACGTTATGGCAGAGTTCTGGAGTCCCTGCTTCTCTTCCGCTGTAGTTACATTCCGGCACGCCCCCTAGGTTTTCACTCAGTATTCTTCTCGATGCTGTGGCCCTCTGGGAACTTATGGATCCGGCCTCACACGCAGGATGAAGGGGGGTCTTCTGCTTTGCGCGTTTTCGCGAGGAAGATGGTGTTTTTGGCACGAAAAGATGGCGGAAGATGGCAGAATTGGCGAGAATGGGATCTTGGCTCACGGATTTCGGTCTTCAAGGCACACATCACCCAGGTAAGTGGGTCCTGCTCGTATCCTGTTCGTGATGCCATGTAATTTGGAGGTGTGCCGCCCTAGCGTCAACAGCCGGGCTGCTCGGATCCGGATCTGCAGTGGCTCGAGGGGCGTCCGGACTCGGGGGGTCGTGCGGCCACTCCAATCAAGGGGATATTTACAGTTGACGGTGTATTTGAGAGTTTGTAACGCCACCTGTGGTGTGTGGTAAGGTGGAGTACCACCGCTGCAGCTGGGAGTATCCGGTGGCGATGGGACAGCCAGGTGTTTAACCCCTCCGCGGGTAGGGTTGATGCCCCGGAACTCAGTTTTGGTGATAGGGACGTGCCGTTGGGGAGGTAAGAGGCACTTGCGTACTCACTCAGTCCAATAACGCTGACACCGACAACTTTAGTAAACCAAAGTTCTGGACACCTCTGCCGCTGAGAGGGAGCACATTTGGGTCCCATTTCTGCTGGTGTTGCCTGTCGATCTGTAACCTTTCTCTTGGCACTTTGTTCTCTTCTGGTTGGTCCCTATAGCCTGAAACTAATCTGGTCCCGCTCCCCAGTATGGCTAACTGAGGGAGCTTGCTCTCAGGTTACACGCTTGGGATTTTCTGGATCGTATGTGTGGAAAGTCTTATCACCTTCGTTGCGCTAGTCCCCCGATTTTGGAGCGAGTGGAGAGCGGATCTTGAAGGTTCCGTCCTCGTCAGGTGAATTGTCAGGTTGCCTGAAGCTATTCCCGGACCTAGGGTCCATGTACCCCGTCGTTCCCTGGTCCCAGCCCGGTGATGGTACAAGGGCGCCGGCTGTCCTCCACGACAATGCCATGCCCCTTGTCATGATCCCCTTTGACCAGGAGTCCAGCTCCTACCAGGCCCAGACCAACTAGTCTGCCACCTAGTAACTCCAAGGAGCCCAGCTCCTGACCTCCTCTCTTCTTCACTTCTAAGACTACACTGGCCTACTCCTGACACTCCTGACCTCCCCTTAATCAACCCCCCACATGGGCTACCCTATTCCACTCAGGCCGTCCACTGCTGTGTCTGGTGGGTGTGGTGCAGAGTGTTCCTAGGATTTTGATTAGCTGTTTTTTGGCAACACCATTAGTTAGGGAACCCGTACCGAAGGAGGAGGTGGATATTGCACATAAGGGCAGATTGCACAATACCCTCTGACGACCTGATAGGCCAGGGCGTCACATGTGCACAATGTAATTGTCTGTTTGTGGCCCCGTGACTTGAAGCTGTTAGGGCCCCGCTTACTTTGTGTAGTGTAGCTGTGCTCTTGAGGGCTGTCACTTGGGACTTGAGTGGGCTGCTTCTTGGCTGGAAAACCCTGTCCCCCGCGTTGTGCTGATGCCCCCAATCTCTGAGCTCTGTGGGAAGGTCCCTGAAGGTCTCCTACCTCTGCAGGTTAATTGCCAGGACATTGAATCGGCTCCTGACCTAGGGTCCTGTACCCCGTCGTGCTCGGTACCGGTCAGTTTCTTTTGGGCTTGCTGGTGTGCCGCTCCCATGCCAGCAGCCGCGCTACTGCTGCTCCGATCCGGATCTGCGGTGGCTCAAGGGGTCTCCGGACCCGGGGGTCACGCGGCCACACGATTTATCATAGTATCATAGTATCATAGTTTTTAAGGTTGAAGGGAGACTCTAAGTCCATCTAGTTCAACCCGTAGCCTAACATGTTGATCCAGAGGAAAGCAAAAAACCCCCCAATGTGGCAAACAAGTTCCAATGGGGAAAAAATTTCCTTCCTGACTCCACATCCGGCAATCAGACTAGTTCCCTGGATCAATACCCTGTCATAAAATCTAATATACATAACTGGTAATATTAAATTTTTCAAGAAAGGCATCCAGGCTCTGCTTAAATGTTAGTAGTGAATCACTCATTACAACATCATGCGGCAGAGAGTTCCATAGTCTCACTGCTCGTACAGTAAAGAATCCTCGTCTGTGATTATGATTAAACCTTCTTTCCTCAAGACGTAGCGATTTAAAGGGGGTGGACTATGTACAGGGGGGTTTTTGTTAAGTTCGTGACTCCACTCATGGTGCGTAGTAATGTGAGGGACCACCGCTGCGGTTGGGGAGCCCAGTGACGATGGTGTGGCAGCCTGATAGTTAACCCCTCCGTTGGTAGGGGGTTTATGTCACGGAGCCCATCGGATGTTTGGTGAATGGGTGCCGCTAGGTAGGAACAGGGGTATTTCAGTGTACTCACTCAGTCCAGGAATAACAACACCGACAGCTTGTAAACCAGAATTCTGAGCACCACTGCAGCTTGTAGGGAGCACGCTTGGGTCCGTGCCCTTGGTGTTGCCGTTAGCCTGTGGCCATGTCCTTGGTACCTAAGTCTCTGTTGGATCCGTGGGTATAAAACTCTTCGGGTCCCGCTCACCCGTATGGCTAATGGAGTGAGCTTGCTCTCAGGGTTCACGCATAGGATTTCTTTGGACTGTATTGGGAAAGTCCTATCCCATCGGTGCACTAGTACCCCGATTTTGGAGCGGGTTGGGGATGACACTTGAAGTCTTCACCCTCGTCGGGTAAATTACCGGAACGCGTGAAGCTACTTTCCGGCCTAGGGTCCACGTATCCCGTCGTGCCCTGGCCGCTGCCCGGTGATAGCTCAAGGCCGCCGGCCACCCTCCTTGGCAGTCCGTGCCCCTTGACACTGTCCGCCTGCGACCAGGGTTCCAGCTCCTACCAGGCCCAGACCAACGTCTGCATCCTAGTACACAGGAGCTCTCCTCCGTGGCCTCTCCTCACGAGAGCCACCACTCGAAACTCAACTTTTTCTCCACTTCACTTTAGCTCAACTGTCACTTTCCTCATTTTCACCTCACCGACCCCCCAAGTGGGCGGCCCTATTTCCTTCAGGCCCCCCAATGGTGTGTCTGGTAGGTTAAAGTGGGAAGTGTTCCTAGGATTTTGATTGGCTCAGCTGTTAGCAACACCAAAAGGACCAGGATCCGTAACTAAGGAGGGTGGATACTCTGCAGAAGGGCAGATTGCACAATACCCTGTGACGACCTGATAGGCCAGGGCGTCACACTGGTGTCGACAGTCCTCCTAGACTATGTCCATTGCACCCCTTTCCAATGTCACTACCACCGGTTCCCGACTCCTCTGGTCCCGGACCACCGTCTGTGACCCAAGCACGGTCTAGCTCCCCGGGAGCTCACTCTCCCCAGCTCCTCTCTCTTTGAGGGCTCTCACTACTCCCTTGCTTCCTCCCTCCCACCAGTCTGCCTGACCCATAGGTGGGTGGCCCTTTTGCAGCTAGACCAACCCACTGGTGTGTCTAACAGGTCATGATGTGAGGTGATGATTGGGATTTGTGGTGCTGATTGTAGTGACACCGATTTCTGGGAACCTGGAACCATGGAGGGTAGACCCTGCACCCTGGATAAGGATGCAGTAACCTGTGACACCCTGATGTACTCAGGGGCACCACATATTCCTGTGTCCTGGTACCAGCCTGAGTTTCCTGTATTCATTCCTATGTCCTGATGCCAGCCTGAGTTTCCTTTATTCATTCCTTTGTCCCTGTATCAGCTTGAGTTCCTGTATTCATTCCTGTGTCCTGGTGCCAGCCTGAGTTCCTGTATTCATTCCTGTGTCCTGGTGCCAGCCTGAGTTCCTGTATTCATTCCTGTGTCCTGGTGCCAGCCTGAGTTCCTGTATTCATTCCTGTGTCCTGGTGCCAGCCTGAGTTCCTGTATTCATTCCTGTGTCCTGGTGCCAGCCTGAGTTCCTGTATTCATTCCTTTGTCCCTGTATCAGCTTGAGTTCCTGTATTCATTCCTTTGTCCCTGTATCAGCTTGAGTTCCTGTATTCATTCCTGTGTCCTGGTGCCAGCCTGAGTTCCTGTATTCATTCCTGTGTCCTGGTGCCAGCCTGAGTTCCTGTATTCATTCCTGTGTCCTGGTACCAGCCTGAGTTCCTGTATCCATTCCTGTGTCCTGGTGCCAGCCTGAGTTCCTGTATTCATTCCTGTGTCCTGGTGCCAGCCTGAGTTCCTGTATTCATTCCTGTGTCCTGGTGCCAGCCTGAGTTCCTGTATCCATTCCTGTGTCCTGGTGCCAGCCTGAGTTTTCTTTGTTCATTCCTTTGTCCTTGTATGTATCAGCTTGAGTTCCTGTATCCATTCCTGTGTCCGAGTACCAGCCTGAGTTCCTGTATTCATTCCTGTGTCCTGGTGCCAGCCTGAGTTCCTGTATTCATTCCTGTGTCCTGGTGCCAGCCTGAGTTCCTGTATTCATTCCTGTGTCCTGGTGCCAGCCTGAGTTCCTGTATTCATTCCTGTGTCCTGGTACCAGCCTGAGTTCCTGTATCCATTCCTGTGTCCTGGTGCCAGCCTGAGTTCCTGTATTCATTCCTGTGTCCTGGTGCCAGCCTGAGTTCCTGTATTCATTCCTGTGTCCTGGTGCCAGCCTGAGTTCCTGTATCCATTCCTGTGTCCTGGTGCCAGCCTGAGTTTTCTTTGTCCATTCCTTTGTCCCTGTATCAGATCAGTTCCTGTATCCATTCCTTTGTCCCATTACTAGCCCGAGTTCCTGAATCTGTTCCAGTATCCCGCTACCAGCCTGTGTTCCTGAGTCCATATTCCTTTCCGAACCTGAGCCTGACCCTGGACCTGCCCTTGTACCTGTACCAGTTCTTGTACCCTGCTGGTGATCCTGATCTTGGCCCGGCAGTGGCTCTGACTCCATCTCACCTGTTAACCAGTCTGAGTTCCTATATCAGTTTCTGTGTCCCAGTACCAGCCTTTGTTCCTGTATCTTTTCCTGGTTCCCGGTACCAGCCTGAGTTCCTGAATTCGTTTTCTTGTCTGAACCTGAACCCAAACCTGCCCCGTCTGTACCTGTACCAGCTTCCACCCTGCTGGTTATCCTGATCCTGTAAGGTAGTGGCTTTAACTATGTCTCTCTTGTTTACCAGCCTGAATTCCTGTATCCATTCCAGTATCCCTAACTTATCCGTGTTCTAGTATGTGTGTTCCTGCCTGAATCTGTTCTATCTGTACCTGTACCAGCTTCCACCCTGCCGCTTATCCTCATCCTGTCCCGGCAGTGGCACCGACTCTGTCTCATCTGTTTCTGTTATTGTCAGCTTCCGTGGATCTGGAGACTGTCTTGGAGTGGTACCTGGCGGCCACCTGCAGCACAAACCTAACCTCACCGCTAGAGGCTCTAGAGAAGACCAGGTAACTACATGTGCTGCCCCAGCAGCGGATCGAACCGCTCGGATCCGGGGGCTGGTGATCGTTCATGGCTCGAGGGTCTCCGGACACGGGGGTTTAGGGGCCACACTGAAATGGAAAGGGAGTATTTACAGGGGATTTGGTATAGTTCGTGACGCCACCCGTGGTGTGCGGTAATTGGGAGTACCGCCCCTGCCGTTGGGATTACCCAGGTGATGGAATGGGGCAGCTAGGTGACGTTGCCCTCCACAGGTATGGGTAGGCCCCGAGATTCTGGTGGGTGATGCGGGGACACAGTGCAGGGGTCAGTCGGGTACTCGCTCAGCAATGAAGCAGACGCTGACAACAGGGTAAACAAAGTCTTTGAATGCCGTTGCCTTTCGAGGGGAGCTCGTCCGGTTCTCGTCCCCTACAGTTGGAGCTGTCCGGGCCCTGCTCCTCAATGTGGCTAAGTGGAGGAGCCTGCTCTCAGGGCTCACGCTTGGGATTTCAGTGGGCTGCTTGCTAGGAAAGCCCTATCCCCCTTGTTACGCTAGTGCCCCGATTCTGGAGCTGGTGGGAACTGTCCATAAAGGCCCCGTTCTCCACAGGTTAATTGCCGGCTTTCCTGAAGCTTCTCCCCGACCTAGGGTCCGTGTACCCTGTCTTACCTTCGGTCCCGGAGCGGTGATAGCACCAGGCTGCTGACCGTCCTCCTTGACGGGTCCCAGGCACCTAGCCTCAATCCCCTGTGACCGGGGGTCCGACTCCTCTAGGTCCAGACCACCTTCTGCAACCTAGTTTACTTCTCCCCTGGGAGCTCCAACTCCCAGCTTCCTCAGAGCTCCTCACAGCTCGAGGGCTACCACTCAAATCTCACCTCTCTGTCTGACCCCTCAGTGGGCATCCCTATTCCTGCTTAGGCAGCCCACTGGTGTGCCTGACAGGTGTGGTGCAAAGTGTATCTAGGATTTGTGAATGCTGATGGAGGCAGTACTGCAAGATGGAGACACAGAACCATGGGGGGGGGGTTGAATCCTGCACTAAGAAAAAGAGCATGCAGAACCCTGTGATGACCTGAATAGTCCAGGGGCGTCACATTTCCCCTTGGTTAAACGTAGCTCGTCCCCAAGCTACAGGACATCCAGAGGTTTATTTATTTTTATTTTTGCAAAAGTAAAGAGGAATAACATTTTTATTAACATTTTCAATTTTCATCCTACATAAGGGAGGCACATTTGCTTAAACGTTTCGTCAAACTCCTAGAGTTCATCTCTTATAAACTATGGAACGCTACCGGTTGTATTGGTAGCGGGGGCTCAACCTGTTCCGTTGCAGCCCCTTCCTGTGACAGTCCAGTTCCAATGTCCCGGATCCCATTAACCCGCCACCCAAACAAACCTGACCCGCTGAATTCCTACTTGGGACATTCCTATTGTCTGTGACATGGTTAAAGTCCCGGATTTAAAAGGACAACTCTGGTAGACACAGGAGGTGCAACTTATTTACAATGAGCACAAGTCTGTGCTGGCCGCAACCAGTCCCGCAGCCATGGTCCATTTTTACTACTAAATCTATATAGAAAAGAAACGGAGTCCATGCACCAGGTGCAAAAATTAAATATGCTTTCTCAATCAGATGAGGTACTCGGTTGATTAAAACCCGGTAATTATCATTTTGCATATAATAACAGCACTTATCATTTCTCAAGAAAAATAACTAATAAAAACAATAAAAGAAAACACAGATTTCTAATATTTTTAACTCTAGATAGCATGGTACTGCTACCATTACTGCAGCAGGCAATCGGGGTCTACCTGCGCCAGCGTCCCCTCCAGGGTGCAACGCTGCATCGGCCCACAGTCCTGTGGGTCCCGGACTGAAGCGGCACTTTCACTCACAAGCTCCTGAGCGGAGATTCTTCTCCTGCTCCGCTCTCTAGCAAGCACTTTTGCACGGAACAGCATCAGCCGTCGCCAATGCCTCTCCCAATCATGGGAGCTGATATCAGGCTTCACTTCGATCTCTGATGCTGGTTGCAAGTGGACTCCTGCGGCCCCAGCAGTTGCCGGGATGCCACACGGTGTCGGAGCCGACATCTCCACAGGCTCCGCCCTGGCAGGTAAAAGAACCGACTGCTCCGCAGCTGGAGGTGCAGAGTCCGGGTGCTCCATATCAAGGTACGGATCCGGTGACACGGCCGAGTCTGGTCGGGCCGGTGTTGATGTAACCGCTGTCGTGGCCTGGTCAGATTGGATCTGAGACTCTGCAGCTTGTTCTCTATAAACGGGCACTGGAGGTTCTGTCGCGGGCGGAGGGGACGCGCTCGCCACGCTCGGGTCCGGGGCTTCTGCTGCTGCTGCTCGGTGGCTCGAGCGGTGGACCGGACCCGGGGAGTCGAGCAGCGCTCCTCACCCGTGAGTGAAAGGGGTTGATGGTTTGGTTAGGGAGATTGTTCGTGACGCCACCCACGGGTCGTGGTGATAATGGCACCACCGCTGCTGGTAACGGGGATCCCGGGGGAGATGGTAGGGTGCAGCTGAGATGTTGTCCCCTCCGTGGGCAGGGGTTGATGATCCCGGGGCCCGATGGTGTAACGGGGAGGCCGGATAGCTGCGGTGCAGGGACTGGTGTACTCACTCAGACAATCACTGACAGAGTCTCTGGTAAACCAAAACGGCCAGATGGACGGGTCCCGCAGCCGGCTGCAGTGTTGTTGTTGTGCTCTCCCTGGACGGCTGATGGTCGCTGTCTTTCCCTGCACCTGTTAGAATGTTCGACTCCTGTGGTTGCCCACCGGTAGTCCGCTCCCCGGCGTATAGGTGCCGTGGGAGCCCGTTTTGCCCGCAGGCGCTGGCCCTTGGATCTCTAGCCTGTGGCGGTGGCTGTATATCCTCTCTGGGTGGACGGTTGCCTTCAATCGGGACTTGGTAGTTGGGAAACCCCTGGGGTTCCTGTCACATTCGGATTTGACTATTGACGGCGGCTCCAAGCCTGGTCCGGGTCCGATGGCCCTGCCTGTGTGCTTAGCTTCACTCCGTTCCCCGGTCCGGTACCGGCGGGCCGACGCCCGACCCCGGTCATTACGGCTCTGCGGAGTTCCACTAACTCCTGCAGACGGCCACCACCGTCTGCCAACCTTGCTGTTAGTGTCTGGGCTCCGACCCAGACACTTGCAGTACGTGACCTCTCACTTTCACCTCCAGGACTAAACTGCACTTTTCCCGCCTCCAGGCCTGTGAACTCCTCGGTGGGTGGGGCCAACCACCTGGCTCCGCCCCACCTGGTGTGGACATCAGACTCTGGAGGGAGGCAACAAGGATTTTGTGTTTGGCTGGTGTCCCTGTCTGATGGGGGTGGGGGTGTTTGTGTGTTATCTGTGATGACCTGGCTAGTCCAGGGTTTTTTGTTTGGCTGCTGTAACTGCCTAGGGTGGGGGTGTGTGTGTTGGTATATCTGTGACTACCTGGCTAGCCAGGGCGTCACAGTTCCGCTGCCGGTATAGGAGTAGGCAGCTCGGCGTCCGCCGAGGACGAGGGTGACAGTGGTGGAGCGCTTGCAACAGGCAGGGGCAGACCGGACCCCGCAGCCATATAGGCCAGGTCAACCGGGGCTGGGTAGCTGCTTACCCGCTTTTCATGTGACGCCCTGACAAAATCAGGTTGTCACAGATGACTGCACCCCTCTCTAGGTGCAGGATTCCCTCTTTCTTGGCCTTCGAACACAACCCCACACAGGTACATACACTAGCCACAAAAGCCTAGTCACCCTACCCAGTACAATAGGGACACACCAGTGGGCGAGGCCAGGGAGATGGTAACGCCCACCTAGGTGCCCTGAGGTATCAAGGGGCGGGATCAAGTCAGAAAGAGAGGCGATGGTGGAAGAAAGAGGAGTGAAGTGGTAGTCGGGGGTTGTAGCTCCCGGACTACCGGACTACCTGAGCTGACTAGGTGGCAGACGGCATAGCAGGGCCACAAGCGATGGAGATCCGGTCATGGGAGACCTTAAGTGGACCGGGGCAGGGTTGTAGCCACTAGCAGCCCACATAGAGCGAGACGGAAGCCCAACGTGGGGGATAGGGCATCTGCAAGTGCCTGCAAAAATCCCAAGGGTCAGATCTCGTGGGCCACAGCTCCCACAGCAAAGACACCGGGAGTGGACTTTTCCCGTTTCATGCGGACTAGTCAAGACACCAAACTAGAGTGCAGGAGGAAGGGCCCCTGTTCTGTCCACCGGTGTGCGGGACCCAAGCACACCCCTCTGGAGGCTACCGGTCTCCGGCACTTGGATTACTATCTGGACTCTGTGTGACTTTATTCAAACAGTGAGTACACCGGTATTATCCGGTCCAACCCTGCAGACTGCGTCCCAGCACTCCACCTACACCTGGGCCCCAGGACTACACCTCCCCTACCCGTGGAAGGGATACCATCCTGCTCCCCTGCTCCATCAGGGAGGTTGAATCCTGCACTAAGAAAAAGAGCATGCAGAACCCTGTGATGACCTGAATAGTCCAGAGGCGTCACATACATAGTCATGCCCTCCCAGGGTAAGCCTATGATCTGTGGTCTAGTGGATCCACATCCCTGTCCCGGCTGAAACAGTCATTGCCATTCCACCAGTAACAGTGAGCTTTTAAGGGAGAACTAATATAATAATATTTATAGGCCGTGGGACATTCTTTGAATTTTCCAGTTGGAATAAGTCCATCAAAATGCTTTGGTCCTAACCATATAATGTCGATACTCTGCATTTAGAGGGTTAAAAGGCCCCAAATGAAGGGAAATACCTGCAGCTTCCTGGATCTGCACTTAAACCCAATCAATTCCCATCACTCCTCACACGGCATAAAGTTGACATGACAGAAACATGGGAACCCATCAGGTTGGAGAGGAGAACGTCTTACGAGCTTGGAGAGGCCAAGTGAGGGTCATCAACGAAATGACATGAGACATATGTCACTAACACCCAAGGCCACAGTCATACGCGCACAGCCCAGGAAGGAAAAGGGCTAACTCAGCAGAGTTCAGTAAGTTTATGGAGGTGTCAGATATATGTGTACACTACTACAGGCAATTTCATTTATATCTAGGAGGACCTTAAAAAGGTGAAGTGCTGTGGGCTATTAAATGGTGGAGGAGATGCGAATGCTCTGCCGTAAACATTACCGTTCCATTCTTCCTTTTTAGCCCAACAGAGGACAGGGATCAGTGGTGGTCCTCACTGATTAGGATACAATAAACCATAAATGTGTCAATTATAATCAGAATTAGGGATTTATCAAGAGTTCTCCTCCTAAGTAAGCTAAAAAGTGTTTTAAGAACTCCCTATATGAGCCACTTTGTGGGTGCTGTATTTCAATGGTCTCATGAGGTGCTACTTTTCCCAAGGATAATTTCTAGCCAAGAGCTGTTTGGTGAACACCTTCTATTCAAAAAGGCATAATGCTCATGAAACAACCCCTTTGAGCTTCCAATTTCCACAATATCCATTATTGCGGAAGCGAAGGTCAGCCATGATGGACAATAGCAATCTTCTATTCAACCAGGAGATGTGATAGGGTTGAACTTGGCCCCTGCATCTGCAAAGTTTAACTCTGATTCCTCTGCAAAATCCTCTGTGGAAAATATCAGAACCATTGTCCACCTTCAAGAAAAGCCCACAGTGCGCCCGGGCATCAGTTGCAACTCTTTGGCAGGGACTTGGCATGCATGGACATCATTGCAGCTGGCATTGAAGGCATCAGTTGCATTTCTAAGGAAAGGACCATGGAGCGCATTTGTGGCAGGCATTCTTGTGGGTTATTTCTCTGATGGTGGGCATTTGAGGCTTGAAGTTGTAGGTCGTTTTAGGCAGGTACACACTATTAGGCGTACCTGATGGATTACTGTTGGTACTTTCAGTCCACTGAGGTGGAGAGGGCTTTTCGTGATCCTTTGCATGAAACATTACTAAGCTGTCAGGTTAGGGGTACTGGCTCTTTACGTCATGCCCATCGAAATTCTAAGCTACAGTGTGTAATGCAACTTTTGGTTGTGCCCTCCATATCCCACCCCCTACTACTGCCTTCTGCCTTGTCCGCTGTGTGGTCTTATTTCCAGGACAGTTGGTTGAGGTTATAGGTCCCCCACTAGCCTGGTGTATAGTCCAGGCTTTAGTGAGATCGCAAGTGACTGAGAGCTGGACCATGTGTCAGCTAATGCCATTCCCCCAGGGGTCAGGGGCTGCTCTGTCCACCTGCGGCCAGCTGTTCCAGTCCTTTGGCTTGCAGTAAATGGGCATGTTAATTAGGGAGGGGGGCAGCACGCCGACCTTTGGGGGAAGGGATAGATAAAGGCACTTGAAGTCATTCACGCCACACTTAAATTCATAGGAGACTATAAATGCAGCAAATCATGTGGAACTGGAACCTGTTACATCCATGCTGTTTTGATCCGCATGGACCTTGTCAAGGAATAAAAAAGAGCGAGCATGTAACTATTGCAGCAGGTTAATATGATCATACCATGATTCATATTATCCTTGATCAGTATATACTGACCCTATACCATACACGGATATAAAGCTATGGGGTAAGGGGTTTATGGGGATGTGAAACAAACCCAGACCTTAAAGGAGTCCTCTACTTTGGACAATCTTCATTTGTTTGCTTTATCAGTAAGTAGAACACAAAGTCGTCGCCCCCCCTCCCCGCTGGGACCCCAAGCGATTAGTGGTAATCTGTTGGCAAACCTGGCAGAGAAAGGAAGCATTTCACAGCATCCGTTCAAATTAATGGGATGTCAAGTCCTTCAGAGCAAGAGCTGCCCTGGTAACCTGCTGTCCAAAAGATGAGGATCGCGAAAAGAGAATCCCCTAAAAGGATACATTATTATTTACTTTTTTACTGAATAACTTCTTTTAAACGGTAACACCCATCTACAAAGTGGAGCACCCCCTCTTATCCATTGTTACTCCCATGAGGAACCTTATTTTACCCCCAATATCTCATACACAGAGGGAATCTTCTGTGAATTATACATGTAGTGCCAACTCATTCTGAATAGCTTGTACGCCTCTATTTTTCCTAGGGCAGCTTCTTTAACCATAGCTCCTCTTGATCTGTAGCCTATCATGAAGCTAACATCAGATAATACCCAAGATTTTCAAGGAAAATCATTGATCACTGCCGGTTGGTTGCAGAGGTCATACTGGTTACAGAAGTCCTACAGACTCGACACCAAGAATGGAGCAATGGTGCCAATCCGAGTGGTAAATATAATTTTTTAACATTTTATGATTGGTAATTTGTGCTATTAAGAAGGAGTTGTCTAGTCATGGTCAACGTCGTGAACTTGACATCCAAATCCCTGCCAAAGCCAATGGTTTTTGGAAATTACAAGACAGAACTCTTTTGTCCAGGTCACTCCATCTCAGGCTGTCTGAAATGTTGATTAGGAGATATCGTCTCACTTCTCTTTCACTTTACTTTACTAAGGTTTTTCCCTCTTAGATGTGTTCTCTATAGTAAAACATAAACCAAATGTCTTAAACAATAGAAAAATCTAGTCATTTTCAATACGTTAACCCTTTCCAACTTTCATTTTTGCCACTGGTTTGGCAGAGCTTGTCTTAATCACCTAAATCTGGTTGGACAAGCTGAAATTGGTGGGTTTCAATGACTAGCATCCCAAAGCAGATTATCCTTTACCAGTCAAAGATGGTTCCACCATAATCTTAAAATGGCTCCATCTGATTACCTTATAAAAAAAATCATAGTATAATGTCCAAATAGGAGGGTCCAGGGTGTTAGAACCACTATTGACTCATAATTGAATTACCCTAACCGGACATAGCACCCAACAAGTAACAATAGGGAAATTCCAACCCTACGTTAAACACCTACAGCAGGCCATCAAAATTTGACTTTTTTTGGAATAACCTCCTTTACCACCTCTTTAGCTAAATCATTCAGCGAAAGCTCCTCATTCTGATGTGATGGAAAACAACTGTAACGTCGGCATTTTGGTTGAATACTTACGCCAGCGCCCCGGTGCGTCCTTTCGCTGATGTCCATGCATTCCCCTCCCCCTCCTCAGCTGGGATACCGTTGCGATTTGCTTTTGGTTGCTCTGCTGCACTCATGTGTTGTTTGGTCCTCTGCTGTCCTGTATGGTCATCCGCGTGTGTTCGGTCCCTGGGTCCCAGGCCCTGAGCTTGTCCTGCTGAGTTCCTGGTTAAAGCCAAGGATGCGCATGCTTAACTTCCACGCTTATATTGGGGTTTTGTGTGCACCTTGAATTGGTGTCCCCAGCTGGGAGGCATCTGGTATAAAAGTTCCCCTTCCCAGATGGGCATGGCCGAGCAACTTCTTTAAATTGCCTAATCTAGTCCTGTGTTGGTCCTGCCATGTTGCTTTGGTCTGCTCAAACCCAGCTCCAGTCCTGACTGCTATGGTTCTGGCTTGCTGTTGTCTTCCCTGGACTTGTCCTGTCCATGTGTTCCCCTGGTACCAGTTTGTGTTCTGTTCCTGAATTCCTGCTGTTTCCTGTACCTGAAACCCTTCATTGTCCTGTTTCTGTGAATAAAGTCCTGTTTGTGTTTTAAACCTGAAGTACGGAGTTCATGCTATGCCTGCACCACCCTGTTGCCAACCAAACCCACTGTGCCTGCACCACTCTGTTGCTGTACAAGCCCGCTGTGCCTGCACCACCCTGTTGCTGTCCAAGCCGGCTGTGCCTACACCACCCTGTTTCAGTCCACGCCTGCTGTGCCTGATGTCCGGTGTCAGACGACCTATGCCCGATGCCTGGAGCCTTGCCAGATGACCAGTGTCTGACAACCTCTGTCTGATGTCTGGAGCCTTGTCCGGTGTCTGATGACCTCTGCCTGATGTCGGGAGCATTGAATGATGTCTGACGACCTCTGCCCAATGTCTGAAACCATGCCTGATGATTTCCCGTGTCTTCTGTCCTATCTTCCTGTCAGTTTCTATGGCTGGGACCAGCCAGTATCCCTGATCCGCCCTTTATGTGTTTGTGTCCTGGGATCAGCCTGAATCCCTGATCGTCCTGTTTTAGTTCCTATGTGTTCCTGCGTCCTGGGACCAGCCTGATCCTGACCTGTTCATTCCTGAACTGTACTGTGTTCAGTGCCAGTTCTGCCTGACCTTAGCTTGTCCCCTGTCCTGCTGTCACCTAGCCCCAGCTCAGATGCCACAGTCCCTGGATACCGTGCTTACCTTGCCTGGATGGGTCTGGTCCCCCCTGTGGTCAAGTAGGTCCACCTCACCCTTGGGATGTGCCATCCTCGTGCTCACCGCCTCATCCCTGGCGGTGAGAGTGTGAAAACAACTCAACTATTTAGTCATGGTCAAATGCTTTTCTGCCAAGAAGTTTTCATACTAAGATTGGATGGATCTTAACCTAAATGTATAGTTTAGCCCAGGAGGCCTTTCTGAAGGAGCTCATTGGCCTTGTCCACTGCAACCGTTTCATAGCTATCTCCATTCATGCTGGTATTATCTGTAGATGGATTCATTGATTTACCAGCACCAAGCACAGCTGCTACAAAATGTATTGACAAGGCTTATATAATCAGCTGATCAATAAAGTTGTCAAAATTCGGACCCCCACCAGTCTGAAATTTCTGATTTCAAAGGCAGTAATACCCTGAACAGCAATAGTAGACTCAGGTTCTACATCAAGCAACGTGAAGAAAAAAGAGAGGGCGATCCGGCACAAATTCTCCTTATATTAAAACATCCAAGACTTTATTAAGACATTGTTAAAAACATCGTGAAGACCGAAAATCCACTTGGATGATAAAAGTAAGGGTCATGATAACTTTACGCGTTTCGGACTGTAACTAAAAACAAAAAGAGTCCTTAATCATAAGTGTCTCAATCTGATGAGTCATCCTTGGTGTTGTCTTTTCGAGCCTTTCGAGCCCCAGGGTGGCGTTTTTTCATAGCCACGTGATTACCCTATGACAACATCTTGCACTACCGGCATCATTTCATTTCTCTTTCAAGTGTTCCCCAAAGAAATAGGCTTTATCAATTATTGATATGTGACATTCCAGAAGTTCAGAAGTTACCATGGTCTCAATCCCTATGGTTTATAAGGAAGGACATGGAGTGTAGAAATGATCAGATGTTGTAGGTAATCAACAGCCACTCAATTGCGGCTTTTTGTGTACAGGAGCACATGCTTTACTTGAATTCACCACATCACAGGTGATTTCCCTATATGTGATTATATCACTATACAGTATAAAATAGATATGTGTATTTTATGTTCTGTGCTTCTTTGAAGTTTGATGATCCGGAGAGATGTCGATCACACATGATCGATTTCGGACAGCCGATTGCTTTGGTCTCCTGATGTCCCTTGCCATATTGACAGTTGGTGGCTTTCTCAGAGAAGATACAAGAATGCTTGGCCAAAGGAGCACTCCTGTGTATAGGAGAATTGTCTGAGATGGCTGTCGGCTTAACAATCGGCAAAGGTGTATGGTTACTTGAATATGGGGTGTATTTGAGACCCAATTCTCCTGTGTATAGGAGATTCGGCTGAGATGGCTGTTCCCAGAACGATTGTCAAAGGTGTATGGTTACTTGAATATGGAGTGTTCTTGAGACCCAACTGTCCTGTGTATAGGAAAATCAGCTGAGATGGCTGTCGGCTGAACGATCGGCGTAGGTGTATGGTTACTTGAATATGGGGTGTTCTTGAGACCCAACTCTCCTGTGTATAGGAGAATCGGCTGAGATGGCCGTCGGCTGAACGATCAGCAAAGGTGTATAGTTACTTGAGTATGGGGTGTTCTTGAGACCCAAGTCTCATAATTTAAAACTCAACTTCAAAATGGGGCAAGTTGGTTTTCGTGAATAAGGATATCACAGCCCACCCATGTATATACATTTTTTTAAAGCCTTTCTAGGCACTTCCGTGGTCATATTGGCAAAACTCAAAACATTCTGTTATTTTGGTTAGGACAAAGCCTTCCATTACAAATTGGCATTATGTATCATGGGTTTCCTCTTATTAATCTAAACAGATTTTTATCAACTGAACCCAAAAACACATCATTCATTTATCTTTCCAATGAAGAGCAACAATGACAACGGACCAGGGTCTCCAACCACAAATGATCCAGGTGCCTTCAGAAGTGGGCAGCAAAAAAAAAGTTGCCTCTCCTCCAAGGCTTTGTAATGGCTTGCAAGCCTTCAAGAATGGGAGCAACATTGTTAAATAGATCTATTACAAGGATGGCATTAAGCACTTAATAGACTTGGGGGTCAGTCATTGAGATCCACATGGTATCCACTTAGTCACAAGAGCGTTGACGGCCGTGCGGAAAACATGTCAGTGTAATGGCACAGTTAAGGAGTGTGATGCTGTTCTTAAGATTAAAGTAAGGACATGTTAGATGGACTAATAGCCACTTCACAAGACACTAGAGGCTGTGCACACAGCTTCAAGGTTTGAAGTCCTGATGATAAAAGGTGCAGGGAGTGACATGGATATTCTACTTTACTCCACTTGAGAGACGACTCAATACCCTTAGAACTGAGAAAAGCAAACAGGAGAGGGGTTTCTTCAGTCATTAGCGTAATCTTGTAAGGCAACAGAGTACTGAAGTATTAAACAAAGGAAGCCAATGCTTATGCTTTTCAGGGCGACCTATTGTCCAAGACGCGTGGCCTTTTTACTCATAGCATCTTTGTGTGTCTTTCCTTTTTCCTTTTTTTTCCCCAAAGGGCTGGTGTGTACTTAAGCGCCCTTGCATGCGAAAGACGCCCAAGGAGTACGAGGCACTTGATGGATCTTTTCAGTAGACGACATCTTCCCTAATGGTGCTTTTTAGTTGTGAAGTGTAGGATGGATGTCTGTATGGTGTCACCTGAGGCGGGGGCGTGGGGTTTCCTCTAAAAGCAGAAGCGACATCCCCCATCCATTGACGCATTCCATCAATAATAGTCAATGATTATCGACAGCAGCATATTAGGAGCTGCAATATCAATATGTCAATATGTATATAGATAAAATTACGTTTAGTCGATTGACTAGTGTATTATGGAAACTTTGGGGGCCCGTCCGGGATCAAGGTAGTCAAAAGTCAAGAGAACTCGTTAAAAATGTCAAGAAAAACATTAACGATTAGGCCTCCATTTTATGTTATTTCATAAGATTTTTATAGGTTTACATTTTATGTTGATTTATCTACATTTTATGCTTTTTCATGATACTTTTATTAGTTTTTTAGGTATTTTATCAACTATATTTTTATTACATACCACCTTTAAAATCTTATATGAAGAGCATAGATTAAAAAAAGTTGAGGGGTCATTGGTTTGGTCAATGGGCATGGGTGCAGTTTTCTCACCAATAAAGGGTCCATATGACAAAAATTCACCGAAAACTTCAGCTTATGATGTTCAAGTGTGACTGAAGCCATTTGCTAAGTTCTTCAGAAGTTTTACTGGGGTTCAAGGTATGAATCCAACCAAGGAGAACATCTATAGAGAGGATGTCCTTTTTCCTCAAGCAAAACAAGTAGTCCATCACAAAAAAATGAAGAACCTCTTTCAGTAGGTTTTCTCTTGAGATCTATTTATTCTTTTTGTCCACTTTTTTCTCAGTTTATTAGTACCATCATAATGACTTTTCATCACTGTATAATAAAAGGCAATGGAAACAACAATATAATAATAGGAGATGGACACAGCGTAAATTAAAAGATCTGCAGTTCCTAAAGACCAGCATGTCATGGCTTTAGAAAGAAAAGCAAGAGTGACATGTCAATGTCGTAAGTGCCTCAAAGAGTCCATGTTTACTTTAATTTGTCCAATCTGTTGTTGATTGGCCATGGGAGGCCCCATAACAAAACAATCATTGTTTCCTCCAAGGATCCTTCTAAAAATGTTGGGTTGCTGCCCATGCAAGAGAAAATCTGAGTTGATAAACTAGGAATCTTATCTGGAGCTAAGGTTCCTTCCACAGATGGACGTACATGGTAGAGCGGTTGGGTCAAAAGAAAACTAAGTAGTAGATAAACAAGGAACTTAGACCGTGATCTGGTGCTAAGGTTCCTTAGAGAAGTTGGTAGAGAAGTAGAGTTGTTGCCCATCTGATGGTTGAAAAGGAAATTGCAAGAATATAAACTAAGAACTAAGAACAGTGCTAGGTTTCTTAGAGAAGTTGGTAGATAAGTTGAGTTGTTGTCTATCTGATGGTTGAAAAGGAAACCGCAAGTATATAAACTAGGAACTAGGATCCTGATCTGGTGCTAATGTTCCTTCTACAGATGGTAGTACATGGTATAGAAGTTGGGTTGTTTCCCATCTGAGTCAAAAAGGAAATCCTGAGTAGATAAACTAATAAACTAGGAACTTGATCTGGTACCAAGGTTCCTTCTACAGGTGGCAGAACATGGTCGAGAACTTGGATTGCCCATTTGAGGGTCGAAGAGAAAAACCTAATTAGATAACTAGAAACCTGTTTGGATCAGCCATAGAAAATACATCCCCTGTACAACCTTTTCTAGGTGATCTTATATGCCAGATGTATTTTATATTGAGCATTGGGTAATCTGGATTTGTCACCTGACCACCAGGGCTAATATTACAAAACTGCTTTGGCCACTGAGTGGAATGTCAGGGTTCAGTGAGCCACTAGACACAGGTACATCTTTGACCAAATTAAAAGAGAAATCGCCAAAATAGCTATAAACCTTTGTCTTTTCTCTAACTTTATCTTTATCTAACTCTAAGTTTTATCTTTATTTATTTGTTAATTTTATTATTATAAAAAATAAAACTGAAGTATTATTATTATCATTAATATTATTATTAGATTAATAAAAAATATTTAATTATATTTGTATTAGTATTATTATTAATAATAATAAAAATATTATTAATACAAAATAATAATGAAATTAGCAAAAAAAAACAAAATTGTATCATATTATTACTATTATTATTATTATATGAACAAAAAAATAAAAATAACATTTTGTTCATTTCATTATTTTTTTATTATTATTAGTATTACAAAATAAATATTATAATAATAATAAATAACAAAAAAATTGTTCATTATTATTATTAGTAGTAGTAGTATTATATGAACAAAAAATAAAAATAACATTTTGTTAATGTAATTATTTATTACTATTAGAACATTAATATTAATAATACAAAAAATATTTATTATTATTATTAGTATTAAAAAAAATTAAGAACAATAATAAAATGAACAACAAATTCATTTTATTTTGTCATTATTATTATTATTATTATTATTAAATGAACAAAAAATAAAAATAAAATGGTGTTCCTTTCATTATTTTTGTTATTATTAGTATTAAAAAATAAATAATAATAGCATAATAAATTAACAAAAAATGAAACTTATTTGTTCATTTTATTATTATTATTATTATTATTATTATTATTATTATTAAATGAACAAAAAAATAAAAATAACATTTTGTTCATTGAATTATTTTTATTACTATTATTACTATTATAAAATAAATAATAAAATAAGCAAAAAAAATATCAAATGAACAAAAAATAATTATTTGTATTAAAAATAAACCTTAATAATAATAATAATAATAATAATAATAATAAAAAATACCAATTATTATTATTATTATTCTTATTATTAACAATTTATTTGTATTAGTTTATCAATTCCATAACATTGTTGGAGTTGACCTCAACTATTTTTACACTTCTTTTCTGTTTTTGTTTTTTTTTTTTTAGAGAATCCTAAGCGAAAAATTGCAAAAAAAAATTGTAATTAATGTATGTTTGTTTTTTTGTTTTAGCTATGACCTTACTTTATTTGTTTTTTTTTTTTTGGCGTTCACATATCTTTATGATAATTACCTCTCTCAGAGAAAAATAAAAGTTGGATTACAGTATTTTCCAATTTTTATTAAGTGAAATCAGGAATAATTTTTTAGCGTAAGATTTATGCGCTCCTTTAAACAGAACTATGTCAAAAAGAGCAGTAAAGTGTCCGGCATAGGAAGGCTGGCATTACAGGGTTAAATAGGTTGCTGTGTAGGGCATTGATTGGGACGTGACAGATGACCTATGCAAAGCTACAAGGGTGAAAGGTCAACAGTCCCTTCTGCCACCGGGATAATGACAGAAGAGGGGCCAGCTTGTTTGAATGGAGGAAGATTCACCATGACATATATGGTGACCTCTGTATATAGGCAAGGTCCAACTGCCCAGCGCCTCGCTACCTATCCCTGTCAGGTGTCAGATACTGGACATCTTGTCCCCCCCTTAGGGGCTTCAGGGCTTCAAAAAAAGGGCCATCTGCACTTCAGTATTTACCTCTCTCTTAAAGCAGTGACGGCCATTAGCTATCCTATCGCGGGACCCCAGAACAGGGGGACAGTTTATGTCTGCACATGGCTTACAAGCATTCACCCATACTGTACAAACCTCACATTTTTGAAAATATTCTATTATATCGTTTCATGGGACAACACTGAAGATCTGACCCTGTGATACAATGTACAGTGTCAGTGTGCAGCTTGTATAACAGGGGAAATAACTCAACAGACAGCCATTAATGTCTAAACCACTGGCAAAAAAAGTGAGTACACCCCTAAGTGAAGTTCAACATGGCTCCTCATGGCAAAGAATTCTCTGAGGATCTGAAAAAAGAATTGTTGCTCTACATAAACATGGTCGAGGCTATAAGAAGATTGCCAACACCCTGACACTGAGCTGCAGCACGGTGGCCAAGACCATACAGTGGTGTAACAAGAGAGGTTCCACTCAGGACAGGCCTCGCCATGGTCGATCAAAGAAGTTGAGGTGACGTGCTCAGCGTCATATCCAGAGGTCGTCTTTTCACAATACATAGTGTGAGTGCTTTCAGCATTGCTGCAGAGGTTACAGTGGTGGGGGGTCTGCTTGTCAGTGCTCAGACCACACGCAGCACACTGCAGAGTTTACAGGGGTGGGGAGACCACCTGTCAGTCCTCAGACCATACGCAACACACTATCACATTGCTCTGCATGGTCGTAGTCCCAGAAGGAAGCCGCTTCTAAAGATGATGCACAAGAAAGCTCTCAATCAGTTTACTAAAGAGAAGCAAACTAAGGACATGGATTACTGGAACCGTCCTGTGGTCTGATGAGACCAAGATAAACTTATTTGGTTCAGATTATGTCAAGCGTGTGTTGTGGCAACCAGGTGAGGAGGACAAGTGTATCCTGCCTACAGTCAGGCATGGTGGTGGGAGGGTTATGCTTTGGAACTGAATGAGTGGTGCCGGCTGTGGGGAGCTACAGTTCATTAAGGGAACCATGAATGTCAACATGTCCTGTGACATACTGAAGCAGAACATGATCACCTCTCTTCATATTCCAACATAACCCCAAACACCACCAAGACCCCCACTGCCTTGCTAAAGAAACTGAGGGTAAAGGTGCTGGACTGGCCAAGTCTCTCCAGACCTAAACCCTATGGAGCATCTGTGGGGCCCCCTCAAACGGAAGATGGAGGAGCACAAGGTCTACAACATCTACCAGCTCTGTGATGTCGTCATGGAGGATGGAAGAGGATCCAGCGGCTCCTGTAAAGCTCTAGTGACTTCCATGCCCAAGAGAGTTAAGGCCGTGCTTGAAAATAATGGAAGCCACACAAAATATTCACACTTTGGGCACAATTTGGGCTTGGGGGTGTACTCACTTTTGTTGCCAGCGATTGAGACATTAATAGCTGTGTGTTGAGTTATTTAAAGGACACCAAATTTACACTGCTATACAGGCTGCACACTGACAAAGTGTGAGATCTTCAGTGTTGTCCCAGGAAAAGATAGAATAAAATATTTACAAAAATCTGAGGGGTGCACTCAGTTTTGTGATAAACTATATATATATTTTTTTTATATATATATATATATATATATAATATATATATATATATATATACCGTATATATATATATATATATATATATATATATATACATACACACATGCGTGTATATATATATATATATATATATATATATATATATATATATATATATATATATATATATATCTCAATACATATCTATCTGTTAGGGCAATATATATATCTATATATCTATATATATATATATATATATATATATAAGAAAAATAGATATATATATATGTATGTGTGAGTTTGTGTGTATATATATATATATATATATATATATATATATATATATATATACTTTAGATTTCAAATGAAGTGCTTAATTTAATACCAATTTGAGAAGTATAGCCTGTATGACAGTAAGTCCATACAGAACCTAATACATATATATATATACACAGTTAGGTCCAGAAATATTTGGACAGTGACACAAGTTTTGTTATTTTAGCTGTTTACAAAAACATGTTCAGAAATACAATTATATATATAATATGGGCTGAAAGTGCACACTCCCAGCTGCAATATGAGAGTTTTCACATCCAAATCGGAGAAAGGGTTTAGGAATCATAGCTCTGTAATGCATAGCCTCCTCTTTTTCAAGGGACCAAAAGTAATTGGACAAGGGACTCTAAGGGCTGCAATTAACTCTGAAGGCGTCTCCCTCGTTAACCTGTAATCAATGAAGTATTTAAAAGGTCTGGGGTTGATTACAGGTGTGTGGTTTTGCATTTGGAAGCTGTTGCTGTGACCAGACAACATGCGGTCTAAGGAACTCTCAATTGAGGTGAAGCAGAACATCCTGAGGCTGAAAAAAAAGAAAAAATCCATCAGAGAGATAGCAGACATGCTTGGAGTAGCAAAATCCACAGTCGGGTACATTCTGAGAAAAAAGGAATTGACTGGTGAGCTTGGGAACTCAAAAAGGCCTGGGCGTCCACGGATGACAACAGTGGTGGATGATCGCCGCATACTTTCTTTGGTGAAGAAGAACCCGTTCACAACATCAACTGAAGTCCAGAACACTCTCAGTGAAGTAGGTGTATCTGTCTCTAAGTCAACAGTAAAGAGAAGACTCCATGAAAGTAAATACAAAGGGTTCACATCTAGATGCAAACCATTCATCAATTCCAAAAATAGACAGGCCAGAGTTAAATTTGCTGAAAAACACCTCATGAAGCCAGCTCAGTTCTGGAAAAGTATTCTATGGACAGATGAGACCAAGATCAACCTGTACCAGAATGATGGGAAGAAAAAAGTTTGGAGAAGAAAGGGAACGGCACATGATCCAAGGCACACCACATCCTCTGTAAAACATGGTGGAGGCAACGTGATGGCATGGGCATGCATGGCTTTCAATGGCACTGGGTCACTTGTGTTTATTGATGACATAACAGCAGACAAGAGTAGCCGGATGAATTCTGAAGTGTACCAGGATATACTTTCAGCCCAGATTCAGCCAAATGCCGCAAAGTTGATCGGACGGCGCTTCATAGTACAGATGGACAATGACCCCAAGCATACAGCCAAAGCTACCCAGGAGTTCATGAGTGCAAAAAAGTGGAACATTCTGCAATGGCCAAGTCAATCACCAGATCTTAACCCAATTGAGCATGCATTTCACTTGCTCAAATCCAGACTTAAGACGGAAAGACCCACAAACAAGCAAGACCTGAAGGCTGCGGCTGTAAAGGCCTGGCAAAGCATTAAGAAGGAGGAAACCCAGCGTTTGGTGATGTCCATGGGTTCCAGACTTAAGGCAGTGATTGCCTCCAAAGGATTCGCAACAAAATATTGAAAATAAAAATATTTTTGTTGGGTTTGATTTATTTGTCCAATTACTTTTGACCTCCTAAAATGTGGAGTGTTTGTAAAGAAATGTGTACAATTCCTACAATTTCTATCAGATATTTTTGTTCAAACCTTCAAATTAAACGTTACAATCTGCACTTGAATTCTGTTGTAGAGGTTTCATTTCAAATCCAATGTGGTGGCATGCAGAGCCCAACTCGCCAAAATTGTGTCACTGTCCAAATATTTCTGGACCTAACTGTATATATATATATATATATATATATATATATATATATATGTGTGTATGTATGTGTGTGTGTCTTATATTCTATAAAATTTTATTTTCAATATTGTCAATGATTGCATCCGAAAAATTTGTGGAAATACGTGTAAATAAAATTTGAACTTGTACAAAATAATAATAATATAAAATTGAGCTTTAGAATAAGGAAGAACGGGGAATGAATGAACATGTTTGAGTGCATTTCTTCATTAGCGGTCAGTATATCAATGCCTGCACAAAGTTTGGCCTAAATTCATAGTAAATTGGCTGCCCGGCAACTCTAGCAGTAAGGAATGCCCTGGCGGGTCAGTAGGTCAGCGCACCAGAATAGAACCGCGCGGCCGCGATGACCGGACAGACGCGTGCTGTGCATTTGTACGCACGCCATGGTGTGAGGCTCATTTATGTACCTCGCAGCTGCCTTCGCCACTAATGTTCCTTTTTTTTTCTTTATAAAAAATACTACGACCTTTAAATGTGACCTTTACGGGTAAAAGTGTGCCGTGTGTCCCTCTCCTAAATGGGATAGTCACTTGGGGAACAAGGGAAGTTTAAAAAAGGGGCCTGATTACATTTCTGGGCCTTCTGGGAATTATAAAACAAAAAGAGTGCAGTTAGTAATACATAAAGATAAAAATAGTTTTTATACTTTTAACATTTTTCACTCTATTTTTAGACATTTTTTAAGCTATGTTAAAAAATTTAAGTGAAGAATTTTCTTCTAAATTTGGGACTTAACCTATTAAAATACTGTATTTTATTTGTAGCTCAAATATATATGAATAGATCACTTTTTAAGTTTTTCTTCATTTTTACTTATTACATTTTTTCCCACAGTTTTATATGTCTTAGGATTAATTTATAGATTTTTCTAGAATTTTATCTTATTACATCATTTCATTACATTTTTGTATTTTTTTTGTAAATGTTCCAACAATTTTCTTTTTTCATAATACTTTTATTACGTTTTTATATTTTGCGCTGCTTTTTCTACAACTTGATATTATTTTATAATACTTTTATTTCCATTTTATATATTTTACATTTGGTGTAGATTTTTTTTCTACAATTTTATGCTATTTTATGATATTTTTATGAATTTTACATTTTTATATAGCTTTTTACCCCAATTTTATGGTATTTCATGATATTTTTATTACATTTTTATATATTTTAGATTTGGTGTAGATTTTTTTCTACAATTGTATGCCATTATATCATATTTCTATGTATTTTACATTTTTGAATAGCTTTTTCCCCACTTTGATGGTAGTTCATGATACCTTCATTACATGTTTTTCTATTTTACATTTTGTTTAGATTTTTTTTCCATCATTTTATGTTATTTTTTAATACTTTTATTACATTTATACATTTTAAATTTTGTGTAGATCTTTTCCACCATTTTATGTTATCTTATAATACTTTTTATTTTTATATATTTTACATTTGGTATAGATTTTTCTACCATTTTTCCTACCATATTTAACCATTTTCTATCATTTTTTTGCTGCCATTTTATTTTTATACTTTTTTTTATACATTTTTATATATTTTGCATTTGTGTAGATTGTTTTACCTCTTTATGTTATTTCATAATCTTTTTCTTACATTGTTTTATATATTTTACTTTTGGTGTAGATTTTATCTACTATTTTTCATACCATATTCAGCCATTTTTCATCATTTTTCTTTCTACCATTTTATGTTTCATAATATTTCATGATGCTTTCATTTCATTTTTATATATTTTACTTTTTGTGTAGATTATTTTATACTGTTTTGTTATTTTATAATACTTTTATTACATATTTATAAACTTTACATTTTCGGTAGATTTTTTTATACAATTTTATGTCATTTTATAATTCTTTTATTACATATTTATATATTTTACATTTTGTGTAGGTTTTTTAGACAGTTTTATGTTATTTTTATCATTCTTTCATTATATATTTATATATTTTACATTTGGTACAGATTTTTAATACCATTTTATGTTATTTTATAATACCTTTATTACATTTTTACATATTTTAATTTAGTGTACATTTTTTTATACCATTTTATGTTATTTTATACTTTTATTATATTTTACATTGTTGTAGATCTTTTCTACCATTTTTCCTTCTATACTCAACCTATTTCTATCATTCTTTTTCTACCATCTTATGCTTCATGATATTTCATGATTGTTTTACTTAATTTTTATATATTTTACATTTGGTGTAGATTTTTGTATACCCTTTTATGTTATTTTATAATACTTTTATTACATCTTTATATATTTTACATTTTGTATAGATTTTTTTTTCTACCAATTTATATTATTTCATAATACTCATATATATTTTACCCTTTATGTACATTTTTCTACCTTTTTGTTTTATTACCTATTACTTTTATTACATTTTTATATATTTTAACATTTTGTATATATTTTTTTTCTACCAATTTACATTATTTCATAATACTTTATATATTTTACATTTTAGGTACATTTTGTTTTATTACCTCTTACTTTTATTACATTTTTATATATTTAACATTTTTTTCTACCAATTTACATTATTTCATAATACTTTATATATTTTATATTTTAGGTACATTTTTCTACCTATTTGTTTTATTACCTATTACTTTTATTACATTTTTATATATTTTACATTTTGTATATATTTTTTTCTACCAATTTAGATTATTTCATAATACTTTATATATTTTACATTTTAGGTACATTTTTCTACCATTTTGTTTTATTACTTATTACTTTTATTACATTTTTATATTCCTAATTCAAACATAAATATAATTTTGGCATTTTTTTCTGTATATTATTGTTCTTTTTTATTTTTTCCATCACATTTCTTTTTCAAACACTAAATGAATGTTTGAATCTCATTTTATCAAAGGGAGAAATTCTCAGCCTGACATTTTCTATTTACTATTTTTTATTTCCTCCATTTGCGGGCAATTCTCATAAAAAGTAAAATTGCAAAAAAAAGTATATATACATTCCAGTTACACCGATGTTCTGCCTCGTCTCATATAAATATTGCGTGAGTCACTGTATATGCAAGTGCTTTGTTTCACAAGGCAAGACCAAAGGAGGAGAAGGGGAGAGGAGCTGTGGTGGGAAACGGTGTCTGCTATTGATTTCGGCCTACGGTTAGAAGAAAAATGTGCAACATGCAGCATAACTTGGGCTGGCCAAGATCTCAGGCCTCAATATATCTATTTGCTAATCAATAGGCCAATACATCAGATGTTGCCATGGAAACTATGAGAGAATTCATCCAGGCACTTAACCCCTTTATGTATATAAACAAGGCGCGATATTCCGCCAGCCGCACAAAAAAATATTCAGCATGTAAAACAAAACACAAATTAAGTAAAAGAAAAAGGATGGCCGGGTGTGTAATTTTAGTACCAAAATAGCTAAAAAATATATTTATATTTACAGCTGAATCTGTGTATATTATGTTATATTAAGTACAGAAAGAGGAAACCTCGAAATTGTAAAAAAAATATTGTAATGTAATAATATAATTTATAAATATATTTTTTATAAAGATCAATTTTTTCACTTTATCTAATTATAGACCTCATCGATGAATTTAGAGATGTTTAATTTCTGTCCTTTTTTCCTATTTTATTTTACAATATATCTATCTATCTATCTCTATCTATCTATCTCTACATATATATATATATATATATACAGATAGATATAGATATATATATATAAATATATAATCTAAATATATATATATATGTATATATACAGATAGATAGATTTAGATATATAATATAAATATATATATATATATATATATATATATATATATGTATATATATGTAGATATATGTATGTGTATATATATATATACACACACACACATACTGTGGGGAAAAAAAGTATTTACTTAGGGATCAATTGTGTAAGTTCCCCCACTTAAAAAGATGAGAGGTCTGTAATTGACATCATAGGTGACCACAACTATAGAGAGACAAAATGAGAAAACAAATCCAGAAAATCACTGCGTCTGATTTTTGCAAATTATGGTGGAAAACAAGTATTTAGTCACCTAAAAACATGCAAGATTTCTGGCTCTCACAGACCTGTAGCTTTAAGAGGCTCCTCTGTCCTCCACTCATTACCTGTAGTAATGGATCCTGTTTGAACGTGTTATCAGTATAAAAGACACCTGTCCACAACCTCAGACAGTCACACTCCAACCTCCACTATGGTGAAGACCAAAGAGCTGTCAAAGGACACCAGAAACAAAATTATAGCCCAGCTCCAGGCTGGGAAGACTGAATCTGCTATATGCAAGCAGCTTGGTGTGATGAAATCAACTGTGGGAGCAATAATAAGAAAATGGAAGACATACAAGACCACTGATTACCTTGATCTGGGGCTCCACGCAAGATCTCACTCCATGGGGTCAAAATGATAACAAGAATGATGAGCAAAAATCCCAGAACCACATGGGGGGCCTAGTGAATGACCTGCATAGAGCTGGGACCACTGTAACAAAGCTACCATCAGTAACACACTATGCTGCCAGGGACTCAGATTCTGCAGTGCCAGACGTGTTCCCCTGCTTAAGCCAGTACATGTCCGGGCCCATCTGAAGTTTGCTAGAGAGCATTTGGATTATCCAGAAGAGTATTGGCAGAATGTCACATGGTCTGATGAAACCAAAGTAGAACTGTTTGGTAGAAACACAACTAGTCGTGTTTGGAGGAGACATAATGCTGAGTTGCATCCAAAGAACACCATACCTACTGTGAAGCATGGGAGTGGTAACATCATGCTTTGGGCTGTTTCTCTGCAAAGGGACCAGGATGACTGATCCGTGTACATGAGAGAATGAATGGGGCCATGTATCGTGAGATTTTGAGTGCAAACCTCCTTCCATCAGCAAGGGCATTGAGGATGAAACGTGATTGGGTCTTTCAGTATGATAATGATCACAAGTACACCGCCAGGGCAACAAAGGAGTGGCTTGGTAAGAAGCATATGAAGTTCCTGGAGTGGCCTAGCCAGTCTCCAGATCTCAACCCCATTGAAAACCTTTGGAGGGAGTTGAAAGTCCATGTTGCCCAGTGACATGCCCAAAATATCACTGCTCTAGAGGAGATCTGCCTGGAGGAATGGGCCAACATACCAGGAACAGTGTGTGCTGACCTTGTAAAGACTTACAGAAAACATCTGACCTCTGTCATTGCCAACAAAGTATAACAAAATATTGAGATGAACTTTTGTTATTGACGAAATACTTATTTTCCACCATAATTTGCAAAAAGAAATCTTGCCAAATCAGACGCGGTGATTTTCTGGAATTGTTTTCTCATTTTGTCTCTCATAGTTGTGGTCACCTGTGATGTCAATTACAGGCCGACCTCATCTTTATAAGGGGGAGAACTTGCACAATTGGTGGCTGAATAAATACTTTTTTCCCCTCTGTATATGTATAATCATATGTGTATAAATAAAATATATATATATATATATATATATATATATATATATATATATATATATATATATATATAAAATATTAGTATAAAAATATGTACAGTTAATAAGTTAAATTGACACCATAATGCCTCAGTTTGCATATTTTTTATGGGGTGGTTCTAGAATTCAAAAAGCACATAATGACACACTCATTGGATCTTGTAAAAAAAAATCCATTGTGGATTTTGTTTTCTAATGATTATTTTAAATTTCAACTAGAAACCTCATCCAAATGCTGCTGTTCAACTGATTCTGAAACAGTTTTTGTTTTTCTTCTGTGCCCCTCCGTTCCAAAGTTATGCCCTGTAATAAAAGTGCAAATTTTCCCATCTTGATTTAACCCCAAAAGTTCTGCGTGGGCGTTTGCTTTTGCTCCTCAAATTTTGGCCAATCAAAAACTGCTCCACCCTTTAATTCTGGCCAATCAAAACATGGCCACACCCACAGGGAAGTTCTGCCATAACTGCCCAGTTGTTAAAGAGAAAATTTACACCAATATTACCAGGGCATAACTTTGGAACGGAGGGGCACAGATGAAAAACAAAAACTGTTCCAGAATCAGTGGAACAGCAGCAATTTAAATAATAAGGTTTAAATAATAAGAAAAAAAATAAGTAAAAGGTTCTTTTTAACCCCTTAACGACCCATGATGTACTGAGTACGTCATGGATCGTGTACCGTTAAGCCCCACCCCCTGCCGTGGGCAGGCGACGGCGATCCGCGCACATATCAGCTGTTTTCAACAGCTGACATGTGTGCCTGCTAGCCGCGGGTGGAATCACTTCCACCCGCGGCCATTAACCCCTTACATATTGCTGCCAAAATCTGGCAGCAATATGTATATGCGCGCCGCCATGACAGTCACTTACCCCGCCCCCACCGGAAGTCACGTGACATGATCACGTGACTTTCGGTGGTTGCCATGGTAGCACAGGGTCATGTGATGACGCCTGTAGCTAACATGACTCACTTCCTCTCAATGCCGGAATACAGCCGGCATTGAAAGTAAAGCACCAAATCTGCAGTTCTCAGCTCTGCAGCTGAGATCTGCAGATAGTGCAGAGCAATCGGATTGCTGATCACTATAGCCCCCTAGGGGGACTAGTAAAATAAAATAATAAAAAAAAAAAGTTTTAAAAAATTAAAAAAAATAAAAAAACCTAAAAGTTCAAATCACCCCCCTTTCACCCCATTGAAAATTAAAGGGTTAAAAAAATAAAAAATAAACACATATTTGGTATCGCCGCGTTCAGAAATGCCCGATCTATCAAAATATAAAATCAATTAATCTGATCAGTAAATGGTGTAGCGGAAAAAAAATTCCAAACGCCAAAATTACGTTTTTTGGTCACCGCAAATTTTGCGCAAAATGCAATAACAGGCGATCAAAACGTAGCATCTGCGCAAAAATGGTACCGTTAAAAACGTCAGGTCAAGATGTAAAAAATAAGCTGTCACTGAGCCTCAGATCCCGAAAAATAAGAACGATACGGGTTTTGGAAAATGGCGCAAAACGTGTGCCACTTTTTTTGGACAAGCTTGTGAAGTTGTTTTAACCCCTTAGACACAAGTAAACCTATACATGTTTGGTGTCTACAAACTCGCACTGACCTGAGGCATCACATAGATACATCAGTTTTACCATATAGTGAACACAGTGAATAAAATATCCCAAAAAATATTGTACGATCACACTTTTTTGCAATTTTTCCGCACTTGGAATTTTTTTGCCGTTTTCCAGTACACTATATGGTAAAACTTATGGTTTCATTTAAAATTACAACTCGTTCCGCAAAAAACAAGCCCTCAGATGACAAGATAGATGGAAAAATAAAAAAGTTACGGCTCTCGGAAGAAGGGGAGCAAAAAACAAAACCGCAAAAACGGAACGTGCCCGGGGGCTGAAGGGGTTAAACTACTATAGTTAAGGCCTGTATGGGTTGTAAAAAAATTATACTCCTAATCTTGATTTATACATTGGGTCCATGAAGGAAAAAGGGACAGAAGTGGCAAAGTATGTCATGTGATATACCTTTTAGGTTTTCTTCCCACCAGTCAGATACTCTGGGTATGTCGAGAATATTACAGTTATAGCAAAGTGTATACGATTTTAACAAATCTCATCCACATACTGAAAAAAAGGAAACCTGCAAAGAAATCAACCTCTAAGTTTTAAATTCCCATCTCGACAATTTATGTTACAGGTCAGATGCATATTTGTTTCAAATTTTCTTCATTGAATTTAAAGGGTTAATCCCGTTTTCAGAGATGGATGTTATCAGATAGTATTGGTAAAAACAAACACTTTTGCAATTCACTGCATATTAAAATTCACAGCCATTCTTGAGATATTCATACTTTTCTGTTGTTTTACAGTTTGTTGCCTAGGAAACCGACCACCACTGCTGTGTAGCTTGTAAGCACTGCACTGAAGCTGGCCAGGATTAGGAGGTACCAGCGCGCTCTAGTGATCCCAAATAGCTTCAAAACAGTGCTTACAAGGTCCATAAAAAGAGTAGGTAAGCATTATGAATGATTTGCTGTCCAGCAGCGGTGGTCGGTCTCCTAGGCCGCAAGATGTAAATAAAAGAAAAATGGTAATATCTCAAGAACACCTGAAAATGTTAACACGCACTAAATGACAACATTGCTTGTATTTACAAGCACTATCTGATAATATTAATTTATGAAAATGGAATTAACCCTTTTAAGGAAGCCAAAACTCACAACAACAAAACAATTACCAATAGATCCATAGCAATATCTTCAATTTTTTTTTAGGGGGGCCACCAGAACTGATACGGTCATATGGATGGACTGGGATTGACTTGACCACTGGGCAGTAAAGGTCACTGGCCTCTTATAGCCTCTATCCATTTGATACTTGGTTTGTATCTGAGGAACAAGAGGTGTTGAAGTTGACCAGTAGGTTGTGGACCTCTTCTTCCCCGTGGTCCTCTGCCATTGTTGAATGTCCAATTGGTTAGGCCAATATTTATTGTTTCCAATATATCAGTGTCCTATTCACATTACTATGAATATACGACCCTCAGAAAGCGGATGTGTGATGAACGTAGACATCCTCCTTGTCGTAGACTGTAGGTCTCCTGTAAAGCTCCGACACTAAAAGGCCTCTCATATAAACTGTCTGCTGACACTGCATCGCGTCTTTCATTTCCATTAACTAAACGGTTCACCCTTTTACACCCTCTCAGGATTTACTTGCTAAAAAAATGGTCACATAAGTTTATGACCCCTACTACGACCTTTAACCTCTCTGAATCAGGTTAATTGCTGAACTTTTACCTTCTTTTCTTCTGACGTTAATGTAATTAGACTGTCAGCTTGGAAGATTCCTAGATGTTGGGCCTGATATCTGCCACATGCTCGAGAACTATAGAACGTGTGGACCCATGGGCCATCTGAATTCTTCACCTTGACCTACGATTTGGGCAGTTATTGGTACTTTCAGTAGACCTGTCATCCCATCTTGCATTAATATAATTAGACTGTAAGCTTGGAAGATTCTTAGATGTTGGGCCCGATGTCTGCCACATGCTCTACATGGATAGAACGTATGGACCTATGGGTGGGCCACCCAAATCCTTCACCTTGGCCTAGGATTGTTTGCTGCCTTCCGCAGGGCACTTATTGGTGCTTACAGAAGACCTGTCATCCTGTTAAAAATGGACAGTTTGGGCTCTTATTTCATTCTCTCTGTTCCCCTGAGTAGTCCATTTTTTTTTTGTTTTTACATCTGCCATATAGTTATAAAGATATGGACCTTAGCCTTAGTTTTCACAGGATAATGTATAGCAGCCTAAAGACACGCCCCAGAGGATCCTTTGAGACACACCCCTTGATAAAAACAATAAAAGCGACTAGCTATCCCTCGCCACACTCATTATTAAGTCTTGGACATCCATAAGTTCACCGATTGTCTTTCCTTGGTCAACTTTTGGTAGCCATCAACCACTCCATATCAAGAACACCCCTTAAAACCTGCCATTGTGAAGATCTTCTGACCCAATTGTCTAGAAATCATAAGTTGTCAATTTTTCCTTCTTTCAAACTAAACTTGGTGCATCCAGGCTCTTGGAGATGAAGGGGACTAAAGGCTCTTCTGCCATATAGAAAAAAAGAGTTTTCATGGATGAATTCCATGACATATACAAAATTCCCTAATGGGTTTATGGCGTAGTTGCCAAACTGTTTTGTTTTGGGTTTTTTTTATCACCAGAGGTTCTCTAACATAACCTTACCTTTTCAACCAACCTGCCCCTTCCCCTCCCCTTCACATTTCAGTGTTAGCCTTCTTGAGACTATATGTCTCAAGAAACCGCTCTCCAGAAGGTTTTTGGTAGAGATTTGCTTACTTTTCCAAGAGTCCTGGAGGTGTTCCTTTTTTCTAGGAGCCTCGTGGCTATACTATGAATGATATCAAGGTTTGGATCGTGTGAACCTGGGCCAAATGCCGTCACATTTGTCACATAATATGGACTTTAGAAGAGCGTCAACATCATAATGTTTGGTCACTAGTCACGAAATGGGGGTATTCAACCCTGTAACCCCTTCTCGTGTACATAAACGTTTTTGACCTCTTCAGGAACCACTTTTTTTTAGGGGGGGGGAGAGTAAACACTCTTTTTTTTGAGGGGGGAGAGTTTTTGAAGCAGGTTTTTTTTCAGAAGTGAGTTTGACGTGTTTTGGAACAGTTTTTTAAAAAGTTCCATGCACTATTTTTGTTCCACCATGCGTTCTTCAGGAAAAAAAAATACAGCAAAATTTTTTTCCAAGAAGAAGAAACAGTTTTTGAGGAGGATTGGCTCAACAAAAGTCCTCAAAAAGCCAAAACCTCCTGAAAAAAACTCCGTTTTTGAGGTAAATAGACTCAGTGTGAACAGACCCTTAGACATCAGCCACATTACACCTCGGACACCCTTCCTCCTTCTCTAAGACACTGGCAGATGAAGACTATGTGTATAATTTCAGGATGCGGCCATGGTTTTGTGTTACATTGGTCTGTCGGGGTATGAATGATTTCCCAGAAAATCAATGATAATCGGCCCAGTGGTTTGACTGCCATTTACTGGACTGAACTCTACGCCCATCTGTAATGTCGGGGTTAGGCGCGTTTTATAGACTTTATGACAGAAAGCTGTGACTGTCACACGTTCGCCGTGCCAAAGGGGGGGTTGTGGGAATTTTAGATTCTGGCTTATAGATTGCACACGGTTATCTATGGCCTGTGGGAAGGAAATGGTCACATTTGACTCGCAGACCTTGTGCAGGAGACGTGATGCTTTATGACTCTGGGTGGTGGGAGCCCCAGTGAGTTTTACCAGTTACCTTCATTGATTGAAACTACAGGGAACCGCTGGAGACAGGAGCACAGAAATCAATAGCTCAGGAATTTTGTTCTGCTCTGTCTATATATTTAACCCTTCTCCCTACGCGGCCAACAATAAATGTATTGTTCCTCAGGAACGCCTTCATTTCAGGAGCCTAATGGCGTTTAAAGTTGGCCTGAAGGTGGCTGCTGGGTCTGATATTAGTTAAAATGATGGGCGTGATGCCCAAAAAAGATAAAAAAAATCCCAAAAACATAAAAGCAAAAAAAATATATTGAAAAGAAAAAATAAGATATAGTAAAAAAATATACACACAAAAATAATAACAATAATAATATATTGAAAAGCAAAAAATAAAAAAAAACATACAAAAATAATAAAAAAAAATATATTAACTATTTTAAAAAGATAAAAATAAAAGCAAAAAAAAAACAATTATAATATATATATATAATATACTGAAAAGAAAAAAATAAGAAAGAGAAAAAAACACATACAAAAATAATAAGAAAAAATATATTAACTATTTTGAAAAGAGAAAAATAAAAGCAAAAAAAAATAAGAATATATTTAAATATATTGAAAAGAAAAAAAACAGATAAAGTTAAAAAAATCAAAAATAATAGCCAAAAAAATCTAAAAGATATTGAAAAAAAAATAAAATGAATGTAAAAAAATAACAAAAATATCTAAAATATATTGAAAATAAAAAATAAGATAAAGTGAAAACAAAATACAAAAAGAATAATAAAAAATAACCATAAAAATATATAAAGTACATTGAAAAGAAAAAATAAGTAAAAAAATATGTAAAATATGTAATATATATTGAAAATAAAAAATAAAATAACGTAAAAAAAACACAAAAAATAATAACAATAAAAAAATATCTAAAATATATTAAAAAGAAAAAATAAGATAAAGTAAACCAGAAATAATAACAATAAAAAAATAATAACAGTAAAAAATACACACACAAATAACCATAAAAATAATGTATATAAATTATATTGAAAAGACAAAATTAGAAAGTAAAAAAATACACACAAAAATAATAATGAAAAAATATATAGTATATATTGAAAAGAAAAAAATAAAAGAACGTAAAAACACAAAAAATAATAACAATAAAAAAAGTAGCTAAAATATATTAAAAAGAAAAAAAATAAAATATAGCCCCCCCAAAAAATAGTAACAAGAAAGAAAAAAATGTAACCTATACTAAAAACAAAAAAATGATAAAGAAAAAACACAAAAATACTAACAATAAAAAATAAGATAAAGTAAAGAAAAAAATCACACAAAAATAATGCATTAGTGGAATATCACTAAAAAAATCCCAAAAAAGGATAAATAAATAAAAAGGGAGAAAAATATAATAAAATAATATATGATATAATGATATTAAATTGGTCAGAATACATAAAAAGGAAACTGCAAAAAGTAAGACAGTAAATCAGAATAAAAAAAAAAATAAGAAGCAAAAGTAAAGATATTATAATAATAATAATAATAATAATAATGCCAATAATAATATTTTAAATGGGTCAGACTACATCACATGTATCACACAGCATACATAAAAAACAAAGAACAAAATAATAACACTGACATATGAAGAGAAAAAAAATATAATAATTCTAAATGGGTAAGAATATCGCACACAAAAAAAAATAATAATAAAAAATGAAATCAAAATAATAAAAAATACAACCATGCTAAAATATATTGAGAAAAAAATATGTAATAAAAATAGTATGATAAGAAAATTAAATATTTATTTATTATTTTTTAAATATAGTGGGTAGAAGAATATAATAAAATGTATTCTAATACTAAATAGGTCATACAGATAGGGACTCTAGATTGTGAGCCCCAATGGGGACAGTATTGCCAATGTATGTAAAGCGCTGTGGAATTAATAGCGCTATATAAATTAATAAAATTATTATTATTATTATATTGCATTACTGGGGAATCGCAAACAAAAACACAAAAAAAATAATAATGCTAATAATAATAACAGTAATAATATAATAAATACCTAATTTCAGAGTAAAAGTACTGTACATGGCAAAGTTAGAGGGATATTGAAAAAACAGCCCCATTAAAGTCAATGCTGCAATACCAGACACAACCTATAGACAAGAGTGGCGCTGTTTTTTTTATTGGCAACCCCATTTGTTGAACTACATGTCACCAGTATTGTTTATTGAGGGCACTCTAAAGGCAAAATTGTTTATAGGGGACAGTCCGCTTACTCTGCTGCCAGTATTATTTATTGAAGGCACAATAATGTCACTATTTATGGCGGCAGTATTCCGGCAATGTTAATGGTGGAAACGCTGCTGCCAGTATTGTTTACTGAGGACACTCTGATGGCACTCTTATTATAAGGCAGAAATCTGCTGCCAGTATTGTTTACTGAGGCCACACTAATGGCACTCTATTTATTGAGGGGGATCTCTGCTGCCAGTATTGTTTACTGAGGGCACTCTTGTTAATAAGAGGGGACTTTGCTGCCAGTATTTTTAATGAGGGCACTCTGACGCCTGGTCGTCACAGGTAACACACAAACACCTCCACCCCCACTAGACAGTAACATTAGCCAAACATAAAACCCTTGTTGCCTCCCTCCAGGGTCTGATGTCCACACCAGGTGGGGCGGAGCCAGGCGGTTGGCCCCACCCACCGAGGAGTTCACAGGCCTGGAGGCGGGAAAAGTGACAGTGCAGTTTAGGCGTTCAGTGGAGGAGGTTGAAGTGAGAGGAGGGTGTCTGGGTTTGTGGCCCAGGCACTGACAACAAGGTTGGCAGACGGTGGTGGCCGTCTGCAGGAGTGGTGAATCAACGCTGAACCGTAGGACCGGGGTCGGGCGTCGGCCCGCCGGTACCGACCGGGGAGCGAAGTGAAGCCAGCACACACAGGCAGGGCCATCGGACCCCGACTAGGCTTGGAGTCGCCGTCAACAGTCAAATCCGAGTGTGACAGGAACCCCAGGGGTTTCCTAACAGCAAAGACCCGATAGAAGGCAACCGCCCACACCGTGAGGGTATACAGCTACCGCCTAAGGCTAGAGACCCAAGGGCCAGCGCCTGCGGGCAAACGGGCTCCTCCGGCATCCATACACTGGGGAGCGGACTACCGTTGGGGATCCATCGTAGTCAAACAAGTGCACAAAGGTGCAGGGAAAGACAGCCGCCATCACCTGTCCGGGGAGAGACACTGCAGCCGGCTGCGGGACCCGTCCATCCAGCCGTTTGGTTTACCGAGGACTTTGTGCATCTCTTACTGAGTGAGTACACCCGTGCCATCCGGCACCGCGCCGCGCTGTCCCTGCAACCCTACACCTCACCAACCCTGCCTCCCCGTCACATCATCGGGCCCCGGGACCACCGACCCCTACCCACGGAGGGGGAAAACAACATCCCAGCTGCTCCCTAACATGGCTCCCGGGATCCCCGTCACCAGCAGCGGTGGTGCCCATCTTCACCACAACCCGTGGGTGGCATCACGGACTAAATCCCCCAAACCAACCACCCTTTTCACTCACAGGCGAGGAGCGCTGCTAGAGTCCCCGGATCCGGCCCACCACTCGAGCCACCGAGCAGCAGTCGCAGCAGCGCTAGACCCGAGGGTTAGCGAGCGCGGCGGCGGTGTCCTCCCCGCCCGCGACACTTGTTACTAAGGTGGGATTCTGCTGCCAGTATTGTTTACTGAGGGCACTCTGGTTACTAAGGTGGAATTCTGCTGCCAGTATTGTTTACAGAGGGCACTCTAGTTACTGAGGAGGAATTCTGCTGCCAGTATTGTGTCGCGGGCGGAGAAGGGGATGCTGCGCTCACCCACTGCTCGGGTCCGGCTGCTGCTGCTGCTCGGTGGTGGCTCTGTCGCAGGCGGGGAGGAGGGTGCCGGCACCACGCTCACCCCTCTGCTCGGGTCCGGCTGCTGCTGCTCAGTGGTGGCTCAAGCGGTGGGCCGGATCCCGGGGGTTTTCGAGCGGCACTCCTCGCCCGTGAGTGAAAGGGGTTTTGTTGGGGAGATTGTCCGTGACGCCACCCACGGTTGTGGTGATTTGTAGCACCACCGCTGCTCAATATGGGGATCCCGGGAGTGGTGATGCGGAGCAGCCAGGTGTTGCGTTGCCCCTCCATGGGTAGGGGTTGGTGATCCCGGGGCCCGGTGATGGGGTGGAAGGGTGCAGGGCTAGGTGGGCGCAGGGACGCGGGGGCAACGCTGTGCCTTGCGGCACTGTGGTACTCACTCAGCCTGAGATGTTGACACAGTTTTACGGTAAACCACACGGCTGGAAAGACGGTTCCCACGGACGGCTGCACTTGCTCTCCCAGCAGGTAACGGTGATGTCCCTCTGACCTGCACCTGATGTTTCTAAGTTGGTAGTGATGGGTTCCCACCGGTAACCCGCTCCCCGGCTTGGATTTGGGCCGGAGGAGCCCTACTTTGCCCGCAGACGCTGGCCCTGAGGAGCTGGTGCCCTGGCGGTGGCGGTGTTCCTCACTAATGGTTGGACGGTTGTCTTCAATCGGGACTTGGTTGTTGGGGGATCTACGTCCCCTTCACTGACGGATTCGGCAAATTATGGCGACTCCTAGCCTTGCCGGGGTCCGAGAGGCCCCTGCCCTGGTGCTGACTGTCCTTCGTATACTGCTCCAGACCGCCGGGCCACTACTCAACCGCGGTCCTTCCAGCAACCTCCGAGCAGTCCCACTCCAGACGATCACCGCTGTTGCTGACCTTGCTGACCTGTCCTGCACTTAGCTGGACTCACTTCAGGCCTTTCTACACTCTCTTTTGTTCCTTTTCTTCTTTGCTCCACTACTACTTCACTTTCACCTAGCTCCTCTACCACTTCCTTCTCCTTCACTCCCCTGAACTAATCTGCCTGGTTTCTCCCACCTCCAGGGCTGTGTACTCCTCGGTGGGCGGAGCCAACCGCCTGGCCCACCCCCTGGTGGGAACATCAGCTCCTGGAGGAAGGCAACAAGGATTTTGGTAGCCTTGGTGTTCCTGATTGGGATGTAGGGTGTGGTGGTGCAGTGACCTGTGACCCCTGGCTTGCCCAGGGCGTCACAGCTCGAGCGGTGGGCCGGATCCCGGGGACTCGAGCAGCGTTCCTCGCCCGTGAGTGAAAGGGGGTGGTTTGGGTTTAGGGATATTGTCCGTGACGCCACCCACGGTTTGTGGTGAGATTGGTGACACCACTGCTGCTCTGGACGGGGATCCCGGGAGCGATGACAGGGAGCAGCTTGGATGTTGGTTCTTCCCTCCGTGGGTAGGGGTTTGGTTGTCCTGGGGCCCGGTGAGGGAGGTAGGGATGAATGGCAGGCGGGTTACGGGGCCTGGTGAGGTGCAGGGTCGCAGGGGCAGCGCTTTGCCGCACGGCACGGTGGTACTCACTCAGCCAATGACGAATGCAAAGTCTCCGGTAAAACAAATGGCTGGATGGACGAGTCCCACAGACGGCTGCGGTGTCTCTCCTCCCGGCAGGTTGATGGTGACTGCCTTTCCCTGCACTTGTGTTGTGTTACGGTTCCAATGGCTTCCCACCAGTAACCCACTCCCCAGCTTGGATGGATGCCGAAGGAGCCCCTTTTGCCCGCAGGCTCTGGCCCTGGGAACTGTAGCCTTGGCGGTAACTGTGTTTCCCTCTACGGTGTGAGCTGTTGCCTTGAATCGGGTCTTGACTGCTGGGAAACCCCGGAGGTTCCCTTCGCTAACGGATTTGACCAGTTTTACGGTGACTCCTAGCCTGGTCGGGGTCTGTAAGCCCTGCCGGATGGTGCTGGCTTCTCTTCATTCTCCGATCCGGTACCGCCGGGCCACCGCCCGACCACGGTCCTTACGGTTTGCTCCAATTAGCCTCTCCTGCAGACGGTCACCACCGTCTGCCAACCTTGCTGTACCGTCCGGGCCACACACCCGGACGCCGTCAGACTGCTCCTCTATCACTTTACTTCCTCACTCCAACTCCTCTCCAAACTAATCCGATCTGCTTCCTTTTCCCGCCTCCAGGACTGTGAACTCCTCGGTGGGTGGGACCAACCGCCTGGCCCACCCCCTGGTGTGGACATCAGCCCCTGGAGGAAGGCAATAAGGATTTTGTGTTTGACTTCGGTGTGCCTGACCGGGGTGTGGGGTGTGTTGGTGTAGTTCTGTGATGACCTGGCTTGTCCAGGGCGCCACAATTGTTTACTGAGGGCACTCTGGTTACTAAGGTGGAATTCTGCTGCCAGTATTGTTTACAGAGGGCACTCTAGTTACTGAGGAGGAATTCTGCTGCCAGTATTGTTTACTGAGGGCACTCTGGTTACTGAGGAGATATTCTGCTGCTAGTATTGTTTACTGAGGGCACTCTGATTGCACTCTTTTTATTGAGGCAGAATTCTGCTGTCAGTATTGTTTACTGAGGGCACTCTGATTGCACTCTTGTTAGTGAGGGGACCTCTGCTGCCAGTATTGTTTACTGATGGGTTCTCTATTGTTATTGTTTCCACCGTCCTTAGTTTATGGTCAGTAAATGCCAGGTAGCCGCCATCAGACTTGTCTTGTTCACCACAGCTCCACACTGGTGGCCATCATCACAAAATCCCTGAAATCTGAATGATCCCGTGTCGCTTCTTATATAAAACACTGAATTTCTACATTCATCAAATCTAAATAAGCAACAAGGAAACTGGTTCCCGAAAAAAATCAATCGGGAATAAACATCTTCAGAAATTCATGATGTTTCCCTCAGCCTACATGGAAACGTGATCCTACCGTGCGGCGAGTCGGGTATCAGATGTTGCTCACTTCTAGGAAGCTTCAGGCTTCTTGTAAGACCCTTGGAAGAACCAGTAGAACTTGTTCCTCCTGGGACCAGAGAGTGAAACGCGTGGAATCCTGGAAATGAGAGGAGAAACTGAAACGTCGTGTGTCTTCCAGGAATCCCATAAGCCGGGCCGCCCTAAAGCCACAGTGAAGGAAAAGGGAAAGCAGACCCAATTAATCATCTCAATCCAGGCCCTGAGACCCATCAGCCGACAGTCTGGACACACTAAAACTGCACATCGCCATTAATATTTTACTTCATTCCTGCACGCTAGAAACCACAAGACCTTCTAATATAGGTCACACCAGATGACCTCCAAGTGTTAACCCCTCCAGTGCTGCTTCCTGTAAACTATTGCATGTCTCCGATGTTTGGGATCCTGACAAGATACGTTCTCCAGCCTAAGAACAGCAAAAATGCTCAAAAAATATGTATATTATTTTTGTATTATGGAATTTGTAAAAAATGGCCACGGTCGGCCTTAGTTTTGCTGAGGTCCTGTGTGGTACCTTCTGTCTGTGCCCGTCGTACATGAGGCATAACTATATTAGGGGAGATATGAATTTGTTAGGGCCAGGTGGACGGGTAGACCCAGGAGGTGGATCCACTGGGCCGAAAACCTTACTGAAGGCAAGGGGTCCGGTAGCCGGAGCACTACAGGTAGCAGGACAGTCCGTGCAAAAGAGTGGAATGCAGAAGTCCCTGGGACCACGGAGTCACTGATGGTAGTCCGGGTGACAAAGCTCAGGTTCGGAGGCTGAGATGTTGTCAGGCAGAGTCCGGAACCGATGGAGCGAGAGGATGGATCACCACAGGGATCAAAGATGGTACGGACTGACGGGATGGCAGATAGTCAGCGTTCGGGGTTCGGGAATCGGCAGGACCGGATGGCAAGGCAGGAGCGGCTCTAGAAGAGAGATAGGTGAGTATATCACAGAGACAAGGAGACCTTACTCCTAGCTTAGGAAACACGAAGAACAGGCCCCGCCCACTTGGACATTAAACCCCTTTATACCCTGTACCTGTGAGTTCAATTTCCTGTCAGTGGACGCTGGCCCTTTAAGAGAGGGTCAATGACCGCGCGCGCGCCCTAATGCGCATGCGCGAGGCCCGGGTGCCAGAAGCCAGGGCAGGGAGCGGTGAGCAGGAAGCAGGAGAGCCGGGCTGGGGCTGAGTAGCCGACGGGCGCCGGGAGCGAGGACCGGGCCGCCTGGGGACCGCAGGCGATGGAGGCTGGAGACCGGGGAGCGGGGGACGCCTGACAGAGGAGCCGGGGAGCGAAGCAGGGAAGCCGGGGAGCGTGGCAGGTGAGCCGGGGAGCAGAGCAGGGGACCCGGAGAGCGTGACAGAATTCACACCTGGGACCTAGTTGGCCTTAGATTGGATAAGGTACTGTGTGATACCTTCTGTTGACGCCTGTCGTACATGGTGCATACCTAAATTGGGGACAAGAGATTAAGTTGTACCTGGGACCTGGTTGGCCTTAAATTGGATGAGATCCTATTTGGTACCTTCTGTTGGCTTCATTCATACATGGGACATAACTATATTGGGGGATAGATGAAGTCACACTTGGGACCTCATTGGCCTTAGATTGGATGAGGTCCTATTTGGTACCTTCTCTTGGCTCCATTCATACATGGGACATAACTATATTGGGGGATAGATGAAGTCACGCTTGGGACCTCATTGGCCTTGGATTGGATGAGATCCTTTTGGTTCCTTCTGTTGGCTCCAAACATACATGGGCCATAACTTTATTGTGGGCAGGAAATGGAGTCACTCCTGAGACCTGGTCAACCTTCTGTTGGAGCCTGTCATACACGGGGCATAACAATATTGGGAGCAGGATATGAAGTCATCCCTGGGACCTATTTGGACCTTAAATTGGATGAGGTCCTGTTTGGTATATTCTGTTGGCATCAGTTATACACAGGGCATAATTATATTGGGACCAGGAGATGAAGTCACACCTTGGATCTGGTTGGCCTTATATTGGATTAGGTTCTGTTTGGTACCTTCTGTTGGCATTAGTCGTACACTGGGCATAACTATATTGGAAGCAAGAGTTAAAGTCACACCTGGGACCTTCACCTACAGTGAATGATCTAACTTTTTTTGGGATTCATCTGTACCGCCCCAGCAGCGGTCGAACCGCTCGGATCCGGATGTCACTGCTCATGGCTCGAGGGTCTCCGGACCTGGGTGCTCAGGGTCACACCTGAATGAAGAAGGGGGATATTTACAGGGGAGATAAATAGTTTGTGACGCCACCCGTGGTGTGCGGTAATAGGGAGTACTGACGCTGCCATTGGGAGTACCTGGGGTGATGGAGTGGGACAGCTAGATGACATTACTCTCCATGGGCAGGGAAAGACCCCGGGATGCCGGATGGTGGTGTGGGGTGCAGGGTAAGCGCAGGCTCTCTGGTTGCAGGGGTTAATCAGGTACTCACTCAGCAAGAAAGCAGATGCTGACAACGTAGAAAACCAAGTCTCTGGGTGCCGCTGCCCTCTTGGAAAGCTCGTCCGGGTCCCGTCCCCTGCAGTACTGCCTGGTGGTCTGTGGCCTGCCTCCTGGCACTGTATTTTAAAGTGTTCAGTTGGCCCATCAGCTTGGAGCTTTCTGGGCCCCACTCCCTGCTAAGAGTAGCAGAGGAGCTTGCTCTCAGGAGCTCATGCTTGGGATTTCAGTGGGCTGCTTTGCTTGTGTGACGCCCCTGGACTATTCAGGTCATCACAGGGTACTGCACGCTCTTTCTCTTCAGTGCAGGATTCAATCCCCCATGGTTCTGGGTCTCCGTCCTCCAGTGTTGCCTCCTGTCAGGTACACCAGTGTGCTGCTTAGGCTGGAACAGGGCCGCCCACTTAGGGGTCAGACAGGAAGGTGGGAGGTGTCCAGTTCAGTCGAGTAGTAGCCGTCGAGCTGTGGGGAGATCTCAGGAAGCTGGGAGTTGGAGTTGGAGCTCCCAGTTGCGCTAGTGTCGCGGGCGGCGGGGCACTGTGCTCACCACGCTCGGGTCCGGCGCTGCTGCTACTGCTGCTCAGTGGCTCGAGCGGTGGGCCGGATCCGGGGACTCGAGCGGCGCTCCTCGCCCGTGAGTGAAAGGGGTGGTTTGTTGGTGTATAGGATGTCGGTTTGTGATACCACCCACTGTGTGTGGTGAGGTTGGGGCACCACCGCTGCTCTGTATGGGGATCCCGGGAGCGATGACAGGGAGCAGCTGGGATGTTTTCCTCCCCTCGGTGGGTAGGGGGAGTTTGGTAGTCCCGGGGCCCGGAGTTGTTGTCTGTAAGGTGGATTGCGGGGCCTGGCCAGGTGCAGGGTCGCGGGGCAGCGCAGTGCCAGATGGCACGGTGGTACTTACTCAGCCAGTAACGCACACGGAGTCTCTGGTAAAACAAACGGCTGGATGGACGAGTCCCACAGACGGCTGCGACGGTCACTCCCGGTAGGTTGGCGGTAACTGTCTCTCCCTGCACCGGTGTTATGTTCTCGGCCCCGATGGCTTCCCACCGGTAACCCGCTCCCCAGCGGTATATTTGCCGAAGGGGCCCCTTTTGCCCGCAGGCGCTGGCCCTGGGAACCCTAGCTGTGGCGGTAGCTGTATTTCCCTTCACGGTTGAGCGGTTGCCTTCAGTCGGGTCTTTACTGCTGGGAAACCCCGGAGGTTCCCGTCGCTGACGGATTTGACCGGTTTAACGACGACTCCAAGCCTGGTCGGGGTCCGTAGGCCCTGCCGGATGGTGCTGGCTTCTCTTCGCTCCCTGATCCGGTACCGGCGGGCCACCACCCATCCCCGGTCCTTACGGTTGTGCGTCAATCGGCCTCTCCTGCAGACGGTCACCACCGTCTGCCAACCTTGCTCTCAGGTGCCCGGGCCACGTACCCGGACACGGTCAGTCTGCTCCTCCACTACTACTTCCCTCACTCCAACTCTTAACTGAACTCCCTTTTCCCGCCTCCAGGACTGTGAACTCCTCTGTGGGAGGAGCCAAACGCCTGGCTCCGCCCCACCTGGTGTGGACATCAGCCCCTGGAGGGAGGCAACAAGGATTTGTGTCTGACTTTGATGTTCCTAACCGGGGTGTGGGGTGTGTTGTTGCAGTACCTGTGACGTCCTGGCTTGTCCAGGGCACCACATTCCCCCTTGGTTAAACGCAGACCGTCCGCGGGCTACTCGTCCATCACCGGTTTTATTTTCACAACTGTAAAAAAGTGGAAAAACATACAAAACACAAGCATTTTAAAAACTTCCCTCACGGGAGGCACTTTCTTAACGTTACAAGCATTTTTATTAACGGTACGGCTTCCGCTCTCCCCCCGCCCAAACAACCTGGCCCTGATGCTGCCCCTAAGAAGTGGGCAGCACCCCTTGCCCCAGTCCAAAACCAAATTGCCCGAGCAGGTACGGTCTCTTTCAGTGGACCCGCGTCCATGGGGACCCCTGACCCCCCGGAGGATTGCCACCGGTTACGGTAGTGGCGGGCCTGTACCATCCATTTCCTCCAGGCCCATCCTCCCAAATCAGCCTCTCCGGAGGCGGTCATGGCAACAAGCCAACATTTTATTTACATGCCACAAGTTTGTGGTTGGCCTGCAAGTTCTCGGGCTTGTCCGTAAGAAGTTCCTTACGCAACGGTTGCAGAAGGTCCCAACGGGGACTAGTTGCCGGCAACGGCCGATTCAATCACGGTGCTAATCTGGTCACAGTTCAGTTGATTACTTTTCTTATCATTCAGTTACATTCAACAACATCACAATGGTGCGGGTGGTCCCAACGGGGACTGTTTGCAGCAGGGGACCGCTGCCATCACTCCGGATCCACTCCACTTGGCGGGGGAGGGGGCTGGGTTGGTGCTTGAGGCTTTTGGCCTCCTCTCAGCCTAGCGTCCAGGGCAATCCAGCCCCTCTCCCCGCAGTGCCGGGTATAGGTGACAAGGTCACCGGGAAGCAAGTTGCGGCTTGGGTGATCCTCCGGCAGGTGATTATTCACGACCCTCCGGGCTATAAAAACTTCGGCCTCCAGGCCCGGTTCAAAAATGAAGCCGTATCCCCTACGGACGTCGAACCTCCTCACTTGCCCCTCGTACCTTGGGCCCCACACTTGGAAGGTGGCCCTGCGGAGGTTCTCCTTCTCTCTTATTGTGCGGGCTACCAGCTCCGCCTTTCTCTTCTCCCTCTCCGCGATTTCTTGGCCCAACGGTGTCGGCTCCCTGTCCCAGTAAAGGGCTATTGCGGGCCCCTGCACACGGGTCGGGCCCCGCGTGACCTCCTTTACGCTGCCCATGACTGGCGTTCAGGGTGGGAGGTCCCGCGGTGTCATGGCCTGGGGCGCTGCCTCACAGCAACGACCCGGCGCAGCCTCAGCTGAGGCGTGGGGAATGGGTACAGGGAGTTTCTCCCCGCTTGACCTTTGTCTCTTTCTGCACGGGGCAAGCTGCCGGAGTCGGTTCGGGCCTCGGCACGGTCACTGCGTGTGCCTCTGGGACATTTCCGGTAACAGGCTCGGCTTTTGGTACCTTCCAGGGGAGCGGTTCCGGACGGTCACGGGCCTCGGCTGCAGGTCAGTCCGCTTGGGCGGATTGGCAGGGTACGGGTAGCGGGAGAGGCAGCAGGGCGAGCAGGTGCAGACCGGGCCCCTCAGCCACGATGGCCGACCCTATATGGATACAGGGGCGTGGGTCGCTTACCCGCTCTTCCAAAACTTCCTCCGCCTCGCGTCTCTGTATGGCCGCCACCACATCCGCCATGTCTGCCTCCCACTTCTCCAAGAGGAGCTGCACTCGGATCTGCAGTCGGCTATGCAGCTGAGCGGTCCGGACCTCCACCCAGGCCGCGGTGCCGGGCGCGGGGGCTATGGTGCTGCTGGTCGGACGGTGCATCGCTGCGGCGGCCTCTTCCAGGAACCAAAAGATGGCCGCAGGGTCCTGGCGTCCTTGCTTTTATAGCCGCGGTCTACATGCGGCCGGACGCCATTCGTGCCCCCTTGGTTTCTTTCCGGCACCTCCTCTTCAGGGGCGGAGCTTCGGCTTTCGCGCCTCCACTGCTCGGGAAGACATTCGAGCAGGGACTTTTCGCGCCCAAGATGGCGGCTTCCGAAAATTTTTGGCCGGACACCTCCGGCGGGACACAAGGCGCACTTCTACCAGGCGGTAGAACGGTAGGGATCCTGTTCGTGACGGCAAGTTGTCGCGGGCGGCGGGGCGCTGCGGTCACCACGTTCGGGTCCGGCGCTGCTGCTACTGCTGCTCGGTGGCTCGAGCGGTGGGCCGGATCCGGGGACTCGAGCGGCGCTCGTCGCCCGTGAGTGAAAGGGGTGGTTTGTTGGTGTATGGGATGTCGGTTTGTGACGCCACCCACGGTGTGTGGTGAGGTTGGGGCACCACCGCTGCTCTGTACGGGGATCCCGGGAGCGATGACAGGGAGCAGCTGGGATGTTTTCCTCCTCTCCGTGGGTAGGGGGATTTTGGTAGTCCCGGGGCCCGGAGTTGTTGTCTGTAAGGTGGATTGCGGGGCCTGTCCAGGTGCAGGGTCGCGGGGCAGCGCAGTGCCAGACGGCACGGTGGTACTTACTCAGCCAGTATCGCACACGGAGTCTCTGGTAAAACAAACGGCTGGATGGACGAGTCCCACAGACGGCTGCGACTGTCACTCCCGGTAGGTTGGCGGTAACTGTCTCTCCCTGCACCGGTGTTATGTTCTCGACCCCGATGGCTTCCCACCGGTAACCCGCTCCCCAGCGGTATATTTGCCGGAGGAGCCCCTTTTGCCCGCAGGCGCTGGCCCTGGGAACCCTAGCTGTGGCGGTAGCTGTATTTCCCTTCACGGTTGAGCGGTTGCCTTCAGTCGGGTCTTTACTGCTGGGAAACCCCGGAGGTTCCCGTCGCTGACGGATTTGACCGGTTTAACGGCGACTCCAAGCCTGGTCGGGGTCCGTAGGCCCTGCTGGATGGTGCTGGCTTCTCTTCGCTCCCCGATCCGGTACCGGCGGGCCACCGCCCGTCCCCGGTCCTTACGGTTGTGCGTCAATCGGCCTCTCCTGCAGATGCTCACCACCATCTGCCAACCTTACTCTCAGGTGCCCGGGCCACGTACCCGGACACGGTCAGTCTGCTCCTCCACTACTACTTCCCTCACTCCAACTCTTAACTGAACTCCCTTTTCCCGCCTCCAGGACTGTGAACTCCTCGGTGGGAGGAGCCAACTGCCTGGCTCCGCCCCACCTGGTGTGGACATCAGCCCCTGGAGGGAGGCAACAAGGATTTGTGTCTGACTTTGATGTTCCTAACCGGGGTGTGTTGTTGCAGTACCTGTGACGTCCTGGCTTGTCCAGGGCGCCACACTAGTGCCCCCGATCTCTGAGCTTAGTGGGAACAGTCCATATAGGCCCTGTCCTCCGCAGGTTAATTGCCAGGTTGCTTGAAGCTTCTCCCCGACCTAGGGTCCATGTACCCCGATGTGCTTTCGGTCCCAGCCCGGGTATTGAACTGCAGCTGCTGGCTATCCTCCAAGACTAGACAAGCACCCAGTTCCAATCTCCCGCGACCGGGTCTGATTCCTCCTGGTCCAGACCACCATCTGCGACCTAGTCTGCTTTTCCTCTGGGAGCTCCAACTCCCAGCTTCCTCGAGCTCCTCACTGCTCGAGGGCCACCACTGTTCTTTTTGCTCCCCTGGAGCCGACAGCTCGAGGGCTACTACTCAACTGAACTTGTCACCTCCCATCTCCCTGCCTGACCCTAAGTGGGCGGCCATATTCCAGCTTAGCAGCCCACTGGTGTGCCTGACAGGTGTGGTGCGAGGTGTAACTAGGATTTGTGAATGCTGGTGGAGGCAACACTGCAGGATAGAGACCCAGAACCATGGGGGGTTGAGCCCTGCACGGGGAGAGAAAGATTGTGCACAACCCTGTAACGACCTGACTAGTCCAGGGCGTCCCACATCTTTGGCAATTTGAAGCAAATACTTTGCCAGTCAGAAAGCCTCATGAATGACTAGAGTAGTACACATGGTCAGAGTATGGAATGGCCATGGGTTCTCTGACCAGAACTCTAGAAGATCATAGACATATTTGGCTGTCCTGTTACTGTCGCGGGCGGGGAGGAGGGTGTCAGCACACTACGCTCACCCCCTTCTGCTCGGGTCCGGCGGTGGCTGCTCAGTGGTGGCTCGAGCTGTAGGCCGGATCCCGGGGGTTCTCGAGCGGCACTCCTCGCCCGTGAGTGAAAGGGGTTTGTTGGGTGTGGGGATTGTTTATTGTCCGTGACGCCACCCACGGTTGTGGTGATTTCACCACCGCTGCTCAATATGGGGATCCCGGGGATGGTGATGCGGAGCAGCCAGGTGTTGCGTTGCCCCTCCGTGGGTAGGGGTTGGTGATCCCGGGGCCCGGTGATGAGATGGAAGATGCAGGGCCTGGTGGGCGCAGGGACGCGGGGGCAGCGCTGTGCCTTGCGGCACTGTGGTACTCACTCAGCCTGAGACGTTGACACAGTTTTACGGTAAACCACACGGCTGGAAAGACTGTTCCCACGGACGGCTGCACTTGCTCTCCCAGTAGGTGACGGTGATGTCCCTCTGACCTGCACCTGATGTTTCTAAGTTGGTAGCGATGGGTCCCCACCGGTAACCCGCTCCCCGGCTTCAAGCTGGACCGGAGGAGCTCTACTTTGCCCGCAGACGCTGGCCCTGAGGAACTGGTGCCTTGGCGGTGGCGGTGTTCCTCCTTAATGGTTGGACTGTTGCCTTCAATCGGGACTTGATTGTTGGGGGATCTACGTCCCCTTCACTGACGGATTCGGCAAATTATGGCGACTCCTAGCCTTGCCGAGGTCCGAGAGGCCCCTGCCCTGGTGCTGACTGTCCTTTGCACGCTGCTCCAGACCGCCGGGTCACTACCCGTCCGCGGTCCTTCCAGGAACTCCCGAACAGTCACCCCTCTGGACAGTCACCGTCGTTGCTGACCTTGCTGACCCTGTCCTGCACACAGCTGGACTACTTCAGGCTTTTCACTCTCTTTCTTTCCTGTCAACACTCTTACTGTCCTCCTTTACCACTTTACTTCCTTCACTTCTACTTGTTTACTCCTCACTCAAGCCCTGCCTGGGCTAAACTGCCACTCCTTCCACTTCCTCCTCCAAACTCTATCTTAGCTGGTACTTCCTGCCTCCAGAGCTGTGAACTCCTTGGTGGGCGGAGCCAACCGCCTGGCCCACCCCCTGGTGTGAACATCAGCCCCTGGAGGAAGGCAACAAGGATTTTAGTTTAGCTTTGGTGTTCCTAACTGGGATGTAGGGTGTGGTGGTGCAATGACCTGTGACCCCTGGCTTGCCCAGGGCGTCACATTCCCCCTTAGCAAAATGCAGACCGTCCACGGGCTGCCCGTCCAACACCGGTTTTATTTTTCTGAAAAATATAACATTGTAAACAGTAACATATATACATTTTTAATGAATCTTCCCATAACGGGAGGCACATTTACTTAACGTTGCAAACGGTTTACGGTTACGGTTTCCGCTCTCTCCCACCCAAGCAACCTGGCCCTGATGCTGCCCCTAAAGCCCAGGCAGCACCCCTTGACCCACAGTCCAGCACAAGTTACCCGAGCGGGATCTGTCCTTCCCCTCCAGAGGGTAGCCACCGGTTCCTTTGGTGGCTGGGCCCCAGCCTGCTCTGCTGAGGGCCCTTCCTCCAACCTGCCTCTCCGGAGGCGGCAACTGCGGAAAACGGTAACGGCAAACAACTTATTTACAAGCCACTTAACGTTTGTGGTTGCCCTGCAAGTTCACGGGCTTGTCCATGGATAGTTCCCATGCTAAGCAATTTTTAAACAGTCCCCACGGGGACAACGGTGTCGGCTCCGGCTGGTTCAATCACGGTTAATCAGGTCATCTCTCGGTTTCATTTCACTTATCATTTTTCAAACTTTTAAACTTTCAAACTTTTAAACAACTCAGTGGTGGTCCCAACGGGGACTGCTGCAGCGGGCATCCGCTGCCCTTGAGGCGGCTACCACCGCAGGGGGTCGGCCCACTCAGGGACCGAACGGTACATGGGGTTCTCCTTCCATTGGCAGTTCAACCCCAAACCACTGACAGCCGCTGGGAATGACGGCAGAGGCAGCGCACTTGGAACCTCTTCTTCCATCAACGGCATTCTCTCCGGCCCCCAGGCCGCGGCGCTGATGTCCGTCTCCCACTCAATCAGGGCTGGTTCGGGGGTTTGGGTGGACTGGTCGCGACGCGGCACGGCCGCAGCGGCCCCTTGCTCACGGGCACCCACTACGGCAACCATCCTGCGCATCTCTGCCTTCCAGTCCATCAACTGCTGCAGGCTCTGCGCCCTCACCTTCACGCAGAACTGGCCCTACTCCCGCTCCAGCCACGCAGCGGTCCCGGCGGGGAGTTCACCCGGGCCGCAATCCTCAAAAGCTACTCCGCCTCGTTTCCCCCAGAGCTTGGGTACTCCGGTGGCGGGTATTCCCGCACTCCAATTCGAGGACGCCGCCATTTCTCCATCCGCGTCCCCCTTAGCTTCTTTCCGGCCCCTCCTCTATTGGGGCGGAGTTTTGGCCTTCGCGCCTCTGCTACTCGAGAAGACGCTCGAGCGGGAACTTTTCGCGCCAAAGATGGCGACTTCTGGAATTCTTCAGCCGGATACCTCCGGCGGTCACAAGGCGCACCTCTACCCAACGGCAGAGCGGTAAGATCCTGTTCGTGACGCCAAGTTGTCGCGGGCGGGGAGGAGGGTGTCAGCACACTACGCTCACCCCCTTCTGCTCGGGTCCGGCGGTGGCTGCTCAGTGGTGGCTCGAGCTGTAGGCCGGATCCCGGGGGTTCTCGAGCGGCACTCCTCGCCCGTGAGTGAAAGGGGTTTGTTGGGTGTGGGGATTGTTTATTGTCCGTGACGCCACCCACGGTTGTGGTGATTTCACCACCGCTGCTCAATATGGGGATCCCGGGGATGGTGATGCGGAGCAGCCAGGTGTTGCGTTGCCCCTCCGTGGGTAGGGGTTGGTGATCCCGGGGCCCGGTGATGAGATGGAAGATGCAGGGCCTGGTGGGCGCAGGGACGCGGGGGCAGCGCTGTGCCTTGCGGCACTGTGGTACTCACTCAGCCTGAGACGTTGACACAGTTTTACGGTAAACCACACGGCTGGAAAGACGGTTCCCACGGACGGCTGCACTTGCTCTCCCAGTAGGTGACGGTGATGTCCCTCTGACCTGCACCTGATGTTTCTAAGTTGGTAGCGATGGGTCCGCACCGGTAACCCACTCCCCGGCTTCAAGCTGGACCGGAGGAGCTCTACTTTGCCCGCAGACGCTGGCCCTGAGGAACTGGTGCCTTGGCGGTGGCGGTGTTCCTCCTTAATGGTTGGACTGTTGCCTTCAATTGGGACTTGGTTGTTGGGGGATCTACGTCCCCTTCACTGACTGATTCGGCAAATTATGGCGACTCCTAGCCTTGCCGGGGTCCGAGAGGCCCCTGCCCTGGTGCTGACTGTCCTTTGCACGCTGCTCCAGACCGCCGGGTCACCACCCGTCCGCAGTCCTTCCAGGAACTCCCGAACAGTCACCCCTCTGGACAGTCACCGTCGTTGCTGACCTTGCTGACCCTGTCCTGCACACAGCTGGACTACTTCAGGCTTTTCACTCTCTTTCTTTCCTGTCACCTTTCTTGCTTTCCTCCTTTACCACTTTACTTCCTTCACTTCTACTTGTTTACTCCTCACTCAAGCCCTGCCTGGGCTAAACTGCCACTCCTTCCACTTCCTCCTCCAAACTCTATCTTAGCTGGTACTTCCTGCCTCCAGAGCTGTGAACTCCTCGGTGGGCGGAGCCAACCGCCTGGCCCACCCCCTGGTGTGAACATCAGCCCCTGGAGGAAGGCAACAAGGATTTTAGTTTAGCTTTGGTGTTCCTAACTGGGATGTAGGGTGTGGTGGTGCAATGACCTGTGACCCCTGGCTTGCCCAGGGTGTCACATTACTAAGTATCTTGTTTCAGACCTTCAAAGTTGAAGTATGGCATTGTCCTGTCTCCTGACCCCAACTCATATATGCCTATGATCCTTTTGAGTTATATTATTTGCAAAGGGTACCATAATTTAAAGCTTGTGGCTCCCAATGACATTGTTGCGGGCGGGGGCCGCTGCCGCTTCCCTGGGGCCCGCTCGGATCCGAGTTCGCTGCTGCGGCTCGAGTGTTGACCGGACCCGGGCACGCACGGCCGCCCTTCCTCACAACCGTCGAAAAAGGGGGTTATGTACAGGGGGAAATGTCTGTGACGCCACCCGTGGGTTGCGGTGAGGCATGGTGACACCGCCGCTGCCTGGTGATGGGGCGCCCGGAGCTGGTGGAAAGGGGCAGCTAGATGGGATCCCCTCTACAGGTAGGGGAGGTGTAGTCCCGGGGCCCTGTGTCGGTACACGGGAGTGATGGCTGCTGGAGGTGGCGTGCCTGATTGGACCGGGGGTCAGTGGTGTACTCACAGTTCAGTAATTTCACACAAGTCCAGTGGTACACCAAGTTGCCAGTGACTGGCTGCCGTTGGAGGGTGTATTTGGGTACCATACCCTGGTTAGTGGACAGGTGTCCCTTCCTCCTGCACGCTGTGTTTGTCTCTGCTGTTGGACGACTTTGCATGGAACAGAAAAGTCCACTCCCGGTTTTGTATGTATTTGGGAGCTGTGTCCCGCGAAATCTGACCCTTGGGATCTCTGTGGGTTCTGACGGACACCCTATCCCCTGCGTTGGGCTTCCGTTTCGCTCTCTGGGCTTCTATATAACAAGGCCTGAAACCTTGTCCCCGGATGGTCAATTGACAAGGGGGTTTGCAACCTTTCTCGCCCTAGGGTCCGGGTACCCTGACTGTGCACGGCCTCTGGACCGGATTCCCGCTGTCGTCACCAGCGGGCTACAACCCTGCCCCGGTCCACTTTAGGTCTCCCACGACCGGATCTCCGTCTCCTGTGGCCCTGTCCACTGTCTGCCACCTAGCCGGGTAGTCCAGGGGCCCATACCCCTGACTACACTGCACAGTCTGCACTTGACTTCCACTCACTACAACTCCACTCGACTTAACTGTCGTGTTCCCGCCTCTGACACCTCAGGACCCATCCGCCTGATCCCACCCACTGGTGTGTCCCTATTATCACAAGGGGGTGGCTAGGCTTTAATCGCTGTGTGTTGTGTGATGCCCTGGAAAAACCAGGTAGTCACAAATAAGCCCCCGCATAACACCTTCACTCACTAGGAAACATACACCCAACCAGAAACCCTAGTCACCCACCTTAGGGAAAGATAGACACACCAGTGGGCATGACAAGGCAGTTGGGACACGCCCACCCAGGGGTCCAGACAGCCCGGGGCGGGAAAACAGTTGAGTGGAGTTAGTAGTTCAGTTTGGCGAGGAGTGTGGGCTGGAGCTAAGTGTAGCTCCAGCAGGAAAGTTCAAGTTAAACGGTACCAGGGTAGGAGCCCTGGTGTCACTGGCTAGGAGGCAGATGGTGGTCTCCGTCAGCAGGAGACGGGAAGACGGCTCGGCAGAACCGAGGTGGACCGGGACAGGGTTGTAGCCCGCTGGTACCAACACGGGGAACCGACCCGGAAACCGTAGCACAAAGGGGGGTACTCGGACCCTGAAGCCAGAACCGGAAACAAGCAGACTGGTTAATTCACCAATTGAGGCCAGGACTAGAGGTTCTGTCCCACCCAAAGTCCCTCATAGAAGACAACAGCCCACCGATAGGGATAAGAGGTCACCACCAGGGCCCATAGATCCCACGGACCAGCATCTGCGGGCATGGCTCCTTAGGCCACATCCAGCCGGGAGCGGACGCCTGAGTTTCACGCTAGGAAGTCCACCTTACACAAAACAGTGCAGAGAAAAGGATAGAGACCACCAGCCGAGTGGGGGACCCGAATGCAATCGGCTGCGGCATCGGCCACCAGCACCTTGGTTTACCAGAGACTTGTGTGGTTTATTAACTGTGAGTACACAAACACTCCCTGCGGTCTCTATACCCTGCACAGAGACACTGGGTCCCGGGGCCACCATCCCTACCCACGGAGGGGTTAACAACTTGCTGCACAACATCTCCCCCGGGTGCCCTAGAACAGCAGCGGTGGTGTCCCACTTCACCACACACCGTGGGTGGCGTCGCGAATTTACTACGGCCTAGCCCGTATTTTTATGTCCCCCTTTTTATTTGGCGTGTCCGCGAGACCCCCGGGTCCGAAGACCCTCGAGCCATCACCCCAGAAGGCCCGGACCCGAGCAGCGCCGGCTGCTGGCACGGGGGTGGCACTGTTGCACCTGAGTGTGGGTTTCTGGTGGTAACAAGGAGGATGTACACTTTTGTGACTATTTGGTTTTGCCAGGGTGTCACAGTATCTTACAGGGCCCTGAACTATATGAAGCGAAAGCTGCACAGCAAATTCAGAGAAATATGAACAAGCATAACTGCTTTATAATACATAAGGAATAAAAAATATGTACCGTCCCAGGGCTCAGCCGGCTGCCGAGCCGCTCGGATCCATGCTCGTTGGTGGGTGGCTCGAGCTCTTCCACGGACCCGGGGGTCACGTCGCTCTAAAAGGGGATTGGCGCTACACGTAGGGACTTCGGTGGGGAGGTCCACGGCCGGAGCCGCGGTGGTTTGCAGGGGGATTTCAGTTCCTGACGCCACCCACGGGTTGTGGTGAATGGATGGACTCCACCGCTGCCGTTGACTAGGCGCCCGGGGACGGTGTTGCGCAGCTTAGTGTTGACCCCCTCCATGGGTAGGGGGATGGTAGTCCCGGGGGCCCGAGGGAGGTGCTGAGGCGAGGTGATGGAGGCGTGCTGGGGTGCTGGTGTGGTGCGGCGCGGTGCGCAGCCCGAAGGCACTGGTGTACTCACTATGATAAAACACGCTGGAGTCTCTGGTAAACCAAACGGGATGATGAACGGTGCCCGCAGCCGGCTGCAGCTTCCCCTTAACAGATGGTGGTTTCCGCCTTTCTCCTGCACCTCTTTAGTGTAAATGTTATGACTCTTATCCGTAAGCAGTGGTAGTCCGCTCCCCGGCTTTCTGTGTGTCGGAAGAGCCCTGTTTGCCCGCAGACGCTGGCCCCTTGGATTTCTATGCCTTGGCGGTGGCTTTACCCTAATGGTTGGGCTGTTGTCTTCAGTCGGGTCTTGTGTGGGAAAGGTCCTAAAGTCCAGTCCTCAATTACTTGATTTGACTCAGCCTAGTTGTTTCTGGGCCTCGTACTGGGTCTGAGTACCCCTCCTGGTGCTCCAGTTTCCAATCGGTTCCCTGGTTCGGTACCGGCAGGCCACTGCCCGACCCCGGTCCCTACGGTTCCACCGGCTGTAATCCCAGCTCCTGCAGGCGGCCACCACCGTCTGCCTCTTTGCCAAAGGTGCCTGGGCTCCAACCCAGACACCTCATGTAGACTTTGGCAGGCCTGTGCACAGGTCTGCCCTTGAACTTGATTCTCCTCACGTCCTCTCACTGTCAAGACCAAAACTAGACTTTTCTTCACTGTTTTTCCCGCCTCCGGGCCTGTGAACTCCTCTGCCCACCGCCTGGCTCCACCCCCTGGTGTGAATATCAAACCCGGAGGGTGGTGACAAAGGTTTGTAGGTTGGCTGCTATCACCTTACTCAGGGGAGGGTGTGTGTGTGTATGGGACTATCTGGGACAACCTGACTAGTCCAGGGCGTCACAAATGCAATTAGCCATATGAAAAATTGAAAAAAATTGAAATGTGACATTGCATAACTGCTGATGATTATTTGAAAAAAGAGAAATTTAGCTAATGGATTGATCAATTCATTACTGCCCCATCATCACTTCACGGTAATTTTGAGGGCCCTCAACTGTCATGGATCTTTAAAAATATTGGTTTGCTCAAATGGGTCAAAGGGACAATTTAGGCCCTTCTAGACTCTCAACCCCTGCATGCACTATAGGTATGTCAACATTCGAGCGCCAACTGAGGAAGCTTACACTTTTTTGGAAGGCCCATCAGGGTTTTATGAATCTTTGTGGTCACCTCTATTCCATCCCATATATTATGCCATAGATCTATCAGGAGTCTTAGAAAACACCTCAGATACCATTGTCATGTTGTATATTCATTATCGTGACTGATTTTCAGAATCACAATCTACATCGACTTCTTCAGAAGAATCAAGATGTTCGAAACACATTGGGGTTTTTTTCATCTGGATATCGTGTGTAAGTATGAGGAAGAAGGAAATTCCCTCCGGAGTGTATGCCAGACTGAACGCCAGGTTGCTCATTTTTCTGGGTCCGTGCCCCGTCAGACGGGTGGTGTCTTATAAGCTTGACTTCTACAGAGGTGTTATACTGCATTCTTTGGGGAAAAAATGGCTTCCAGGGAGGGAGGAGGATAGGTGTACTTTCAATCTATTACGAGAGGGAACCCATATGACAGAAATTTGGGTCATTGGATGTCTACAGCTAAGTTTGGAAGAGGCCTCCCCGTCAATGCTTCTCCCTGTAGCGTTGCTATGGAGTCGGAGCCTATCCTTCCTCCAGCATCGATGTCCCCATTGATCTGTGCTTTGGTGCAGTGCCCAGACAAGAATCTGCTCCATTGTTCCACAATACCTGACAGACACCAATCAATACCTCCCCGGTCTCCTGGTCCCTGCTCTCTCTTCCTCTCTCTCCTGCCTGTGTAATTCTAGATGTGTCTCCCTCTCTCTGTTTCTCGCTCGCTGCTTTTGTTCGTTTTGCCTTTTTTGTCGACTTTTGCTTTATGAGGGAAACAATGTGGATTTTTGTCATTTTTTTCCCTTTTTTTTTTCCTCCCTATATTGTGTGGGTTTATTGACAGGCGAGCCCGGTGTATTGTAATGATGCGTCGATGTCTGGAGGTTTGGGGCGGAGAATGCAAAGAAACATATTTAGCAGCCGATCGAAGGCGGCAGAGAAAGTTCTCCATCGTCATGCATTTCCCTTTGTAACATGTTCATTATGTGTTCCTCGGCTTACAAAAATAAAATCATCGATCATTGAAAAATTCCACCTGAGATGAAGGATTTATATTATCAGGTGCCATAGGCAGAGGTGGTCAACCAGACCAAACATGTCCCACACCTATGAGAAGGAGGAAATAGGTGTCCAATACCAGTGCACAAAGCATCTACGCCTCATAGGGGGCAATGGCTTGTGCAACAAAAAAGGTTTTGGCCTGGTTGTCCTCTTCTGTGTGGAAGAAGTGGGTAAACTGTCCAAAAATATCCCTCACCAATAAGGAGAAGTAAATAAGCATCCATGACCAGAGCATCTGCTGCTCAAAGGGGTCAATGGCTTCTGTAAAAAAAGAGGTTTTGGCCAAATAGTTGTTCTTTTCTATCTGGAAGAGGTGGACAACCAGTTCAAAAATGTCCCGTGCCTATGAGGAACAGCAAATAGGTGTCCATGACAAGTGCACAAAACATCTACTCCTCATGGGGTTAATGGCTTCCTGGAACAAAAGAGATTTTTGCCTCGTAGTCCTCTTCTGTGTTGAACTGGTCAACCTGTCCAGAATTGTCCCCCACCAGTAAGGAGGCGTAAATAAGTGTCTATGTCCAGAGCACAAAACATCTTCTCCTCAAAAGGGTCAATGGCTTCTGCAACAAAAGAGGTTTTGGCCAAATAGTTGTTATTTTCTATGTGGAAGAGGTGGACAACCAGTCCAAAAAATGTCCCGTACCTATGAGGAGGAGCAAATAGGTGTCCATGACCAGTGCACAAAGCATCTACTCCTCATAGGGGTCAATGGCTTCCTGGAACAAAAAAGGTTTTGGATTGGTTGTCCTCTTCTGTGTTGAAGTGGTCAACCTGTCCAAAAATGTCCCCCACCAATAAGGAGGAGGAAATAAATGTCCTTGACCAGAGCACAAAACATCTGCTCCTCAAAAGGGTCAATGGCTTCTGCAACAAAAGAGGTTTTGGCCTAATAGTTGTCCTTTTCTATTTGGAAGAGGTGGACAACCAGTCCAAAAATAGCCTGTACCTATGCGGATTAGCAAATAGGTGTCCATAACCAGTACACAAAACATTTACTCCTCATAGGGGTCAATGGCTTCTGCAACTAAAGAGGATTTGGCCTCGTTGTCTTCTTCTGTGTGGAAGAAGTGGTCAACCTGTCTAAAAATGTCCCCCAGAAAGAAGGAGGAGTAAATAAGTGGCCATGACCAGAGCACAAAACATCTACTCCTTATAAAAGCCAATGGTTTCTGCAACAAAAGAGGTTCTCAAAAATGGTTGTCCTCTTCTGTGTGGAAGAGTGGACAACCAATCAAGAAATGTCCCCAATAATGAGTTCATTAAACATTTTGAAGGGCAGATAATATTCTTGCAACTGTCGTGGCCTCACATGATGTCTTTTGGCTATTTTCTTGGCCGAGAGACCGCTATCGATGAGCTGGGTGATGCCATTTCTCTTTTCTTGGGAAATTTTCTTCATGGCTGCACCTCGATTTGAACTAGTGACCTCCTTTGCTTGGGAATCAACCTAATAATTTAGTATATGGGGAGAAAAAGATTGTTCCACTACTAGGAGCAAAACAGTAACAATGCAGTGGCATGTCAAGAATCTGCAGAACTAATCGTATGCTAAAAAGTTGCAAGTCACATTTATGTATGAGATAGCCAAGATGATTGTCTATAAAATAAGGGTGGTCTCACGCTCAAAGCTGTAGATGATGGTGAGATATGGAGCCGGAAAGTCAAAAGTGCAAAGAATTGTTACCCTTTTGCTTGTCAGTGAATGATGTTTGGTGAGGCTAAAAAGGCAAAACTTCCATTTCAATAATGATTCATAATGCTGCAGAATAAACCACCAAAGTGACAAAAAATGACAGTTCGTGTAATCTTGTGCTCAGTTTCTTTTTCCCCTTACAAGAGGGAAACTGTTCCTTCAATCAGTCTGCAGCGGGCACTGCATTGATTTTTGTTGAACCTCTACCCTTCCATTTCAGGTTAGTGCAGCAACCTGCTTTGCTCCTGTGGTGTCATCTCTCCTGTATTTTTAAGCCTCCTCAGGTAGCATTAGTGCTCCTGAGTATTCAGGTAGATGGCCTCCTGCCACATCTTTGTGCTTTTGTGAAGCCCCGCAAACGCTGTATCGGTGCATACCTTCAGGGACTCCACGTAGCTGGTGCTGGTCACAGGTAGGAGATCTTCTTCTTGTCGTGACGCCACTCTCAGTATTGCGGCCAGTAGGGACCGCCACTGCAGGTTGAGGGTCGCCTGGGGCTGATGGTATGTGCAGTTAGTTGGAATAGCCTCCTGAGAGTGAGGCAAGCCCCAGGGCCCGATGTAGGTGCGTAGTACCACAAGGCGCAGAATAACTCCACACAGGCAGAATGTCTTTCAGGGTTTTTACTCACTTCAGGTGGCAGGGTGAGTGACCCGGGCGTAGCTGGGATGAACCAGATGGGAACCAGGTATCCTTCAGGCTGACTTTATGAGGGTGACTACTGACTCGCCTTCCTTAGCCCTTGGTGGTTTGGGGTGACCCCGACTTTGAGTCCCTATGGGGGTCACCCAGGGAAGTTGCTGAAGCCTCACTCCCCTTCGTTTGCCGTGTGCTTGTTCCCCGGACCAGGCCACTCCAGCTGCTTGCCTCCTGTGACCTATGGGCCCTCACTGCGGTTACGTGGCTGCGGCTTTTGTGGTGTTGTGGTGTGGGCTTTGAGAGCCCCACACCGGCAGGTTTAGCAGAAGAAAGCTGGATCTATCTTCGCTTCGGGATCTGCCGCCTGGTTGGGCCTGGTGCTCTCTAGCAGTCTCCTTACTTCCCACTCCGTGCTTTCTCTCTAGCTGAAGCTGGCTTTCAGGTAGCACTCCTAGTTGACCGTTCTCCCCCGTCAGTAGCCATTGCGCGGGCGCTGTTAGACAGCAACAGCCCCACAGGTCTGCTCCTCACCGAGCCCTCTGGAGTTCTCTGCTCTAACTGACTCACTGCTCCTCCTATCCTGTTCTTGCCTACGCCACCTAGCAACCAGACTCTCCACCACACCCCTTGAGAGGAGATGGAGGCTTTTGGCCCCCTCCACTATTCCAGTGAAGGTCAAGGCTTTTCCCCCTCCTGGGATCCCCAGGGGTCCTCTCATGGGTACATGTGTGAGAGCTGATTACTATGCGCCTGTGTTCCACACCCCGGTCAGCCTTCTGGATTACCTGTATTGTACTGTCCCCAGCATGGGTGCAGTACTCAGTGGTGCCTGACCAGGTCAGGGGCGCCACATTCCCCCTTAGTTATCACCAGCACGTCCTCGGGCTGCAAGACAACATTTTAAAATGCATAAAACATTAAAACATGTAAAACATTTAAAAGCACCAGGTACCATACATCACCACCCTCCACCCACAAGTCCGTTAACCCACCCAAAACCCTTTCACGTTGGCCGCGGCTTCAGCCACTTCTGGCAGGATGTAGAGGCGGCTTACATGGGCTGGTGGTTTCAGGGTATACCTGGCCTGGTGGATCCGCGCCTTCAGCCTCTTCTGGCAGGATTCAGAGGCGGCCTCCACAGTTGGTGCTGACCAGGTACCCTCTTTGTGGTGGAGAGCCAAGGCCCCATAAACAGGCATGCTCTCTGGTTGCAGGTAAGCCAAGGCCCTATATACGGACGGGCTCCTCCTGGTTGCAGACGAGCCAAGCCCCTAAACAGGCTGACTCTGGTGGTGGTGGTGCCCTTTTTGGTGTAACTATTTACACTGCGAGAATTTGTGGCTATAGCCAGTTCATAGCCTTAAGGTTTATGGTTTTCTCACAATAGTTTTTGTGGGCACATTACTTGAACTTGAGAACGTTGCAAAACAAACTTTTTCAAAACTTTAACTGATAACTTCTTTCTTTACTTTACTCCTCTTTACCAGGGCTTGAGCCTGTATGGCGGTGGCACCTGCTGCTTTCCTGCTCTTTATCGTCGTCTGTGGTCGTTTCATCTGTAGGTTCCTTGTCTTTTCTTTCTTGATCTTCATCTGTGTCTTTATCTCTGTCTTTTCTTTCTTGTAGCATGGGGTGGCTGTAAGGTTTGCTGGTACATAGTGCTACGTCAAGCGCGTACAGTCCTCTTTCGCCTTCATGCATAGTGAATTGTACTGAATCCCCCATCTTTAGATTTCTGCCAGGGTGTCCTCTAGGCAGATGAGCGCTCACATCTCTTCTGTTGACAAATATCCCTTCTTTGATACCAGGGGCTACAATAAAGCCATATCCGCTTTTCAAGTTGAAGTCCTCTACTACTCCTCTGCAAAGGGGTCCTGTAGCCTGGGCTCTGGACCTTCTCAGTAACCTTTTCTCCTGTAGGTCTCTGGCTGCAACTTCCCTCTGCTCTGGAGATTGTGGTGCAGGGGACAGCGTTGTACTGTTGCGACGCCTTGTCTTGCGGCCTGAACTCTGCGTGGTACAGCTTGCAAACTCCCAGGTGAGACTTTTAGGCAGATCTTCGTCAGCGGACGGTGTCAAGTCCTCCTCATCCCAACGGGAATAGGGTAACATCTCCGGCTCTGGGTATGGCTCTGGAGTCAGCTCCTCAGCTTCCTGGCCTCCTCTCCCCCTTAGTTCTTCTTGGCACTCCTTTGGTGGCAGTGCTGGGGATGGGCTTTCTTCAGCTGGTCTGGGCGGTGGACTCTCTGGCGCGGCTGCAGGGGTTGCCTGAATCTCCTTGGGGGTATGCGGAGGGAGCAGATACCGATCCACCATCTCTTGTGGGAACTTAGCTTCCAGGTCGGCTTTTAGCTGCCAGTATGCGGAGTCCTCACCTACCAGGGATTGCCTAGCAGGGACTTCCTGAACCTGGGGAGCCTTGTCTGCTCTGGCCTTGCGGGCCGGGGTAAATGGTACGTCAGCCTTGTCTTGGCGGGCCGCGCCTGGCATGGCGGCGGCCTGGTCTTGGCGGGCCGCGCCTGACATGGCGGCGGCCTGGTCTTGGCGGGCCGCGCCCGGCATGGCGGCGGCCTGGTCTTGGCGGGCCGCGCCTGGCATGGCGGCGGCCTGGTCTTGGCGGGCCGCGCCTGACATGGCGGCGGCCTGGTCTTGGCGGGCCACGCCCGGCATGGCGGCGGCCTGGTCTTGGCGGGCCGCGCCCTGGATGGCGGCGGCCTGGTCTTGGCGGGCCGCGCCCGGCATGGCGGCGGCCTGGATCAGCGTCGCAGCTGCGATGGGATCTGTGCAGGCTGGGCTGGACGTCGCTGCAGCAGTCTGGGCTTGGCGGGCCGCGCCTGGCGTGGCTGCGGCCTGGTTCAGCACCTCACTTGCGGCGCGGACGAGCGTTGCTGCGGCGGTGGGGTCTCGGCGGGCCGGGCCTAGCAGGGCGGCGGCCTGGGTCAGCGTTACGCCTGCGACGCGGATGAGGGTCGCGGTGGCAGCCGGTTCTTTGCGGGCCGGACTGGGCGTTGCTGCAGGGACCGGGTCTTGGTGGGCCGAGCAGGGCATCGCGGCGGCCGCTGGGGCTTGGAAGGCCGCACCTGGCGTGGCTGCGGCCTGCTTCAGCGTCGCCGCACCGGACGCCTCTTCGGGGACCGCGGGCGTGGCAGCAGGGGTCGGGGCACTTGCGCTGGCCGGGGCATCACTCGACTCACCCACCGGTGGCAGCATCGGGGTCTGCGTCATCGCCGTCCTGTCTGGCACTCGGCGCGCGGCTCTCCTTTCATAGGCCCGAACCGCCGCGGTCATCTCCAGCATTTCCATTCGTTCTTCCCGGATCTGCTCCACAACCCGGTTCTCCAGTCGGTCGCAGAACTGGGCCAGCTCCCGATACCACCAGGCAGCGGAGCCCGGTTCTGGATTTCTGCGGTCAGACGCCATTTCTTCTGCGCCCTCTTCTGCACGACTCTCCAGCTGTGGACTCGCCGTTGCCTCAGATAGCAAGCTGTTCAGTTTCTGCTCTGCCTCTTTCAGCAGCTCCTCTCCCAGCAGCAGGCTTGTGGCTCTCTTTCCTTCCCGCCGTCTCTGGACGCTTCCACTCTCATAGCTGGCAAGGTCCGAACTCTGCAGGGGATCTCTGGGTAGCCACACCTCTTCGTGGGCGGTAACTTCTTCCAGCGCGGGCTGCTGTTGTTTTTCAGCGCGCTTTTCATGGTGGCAATATGGCGGCGCTTCCAATTTTTCAAGCGGACCGCCCAGGCACATGGTCACCTGTCTGAACAGGTCTAGTCCTTATCCTGTTCGTGACGCCAGATGTGAAGCCCCGCAAACGCTGTATCGGTGCATACCTTCAGGGACTCCACGTAGCTGGTGCTGGTCACAGGTAGGAGATCTTCTTCTTGTCGTGACGCCACTCTCAGTATTGCGGCCAGTAGGGACCGCCACTGCAGGTTGAGGGTCGCCTGGGGCTGATGGTATGTGCAGTTAGTTGGAATAGCCTCCTGAGAGTGAGGCAAGCCCCAGGGCCCGATGTAGGTGCGTAGTACCACAAGGCGCAGAATAACTCCACACAGGCAGAATGTCTTTCAGGGTTTTTACTCACTTCAGGTGGCAGGGTGAGTGACCCGGGCGTAGCTGGGATGAACCAGATGGGAACCAGGTATCCTTCAGGCTGACTTTATGAGGGTGACTACTGACTCGCCTTCCTTAGCCCTTGGTGGTTTGGGGTGACCCCGACTTTGAGTCCCTATGGGGGTCACCCAGGGAAGTTGCTGAAGCCTCACTCCCCTTCGTTTGCCGTATGCTTGTTCCCCGGACCAGGCCACTCCAGCCTCTTGCCTCCTGTGACCTATGGGCCCTCACTGCGGTTACGTGGCTGCGGCTTTTGTGGTGTTGTGGTGTGGGCTTTGAGAGCCCCACACCGGCAGGTTTAGCAGAAGAAAGCTGGATCTATCTTCGCTTCGGGATCTGCCGCCCGGTTGGGCCTGGTGCTCTCTAGCAGTCTCCTTACTTCCCACTCCGTGCTTTCTCTCTAGCTGAAGCTGGCTTTCAGGTAGCCCTCCTAGTTGACCGTTCTCCCCCGTCAGTAGCCACTGCGCGGGCGCTGTTAGACAGCAACAGCCCCACAGGTCTGCTCCTCACCGAGCCCTCTGGAGTTCTCTGCTCTAACTGACTCACTGCTCCTCCTCTCCTGTTCTTGCCTACGCCACCTAGCAACCAGATTCTCCACCACACCCCTTGAGAGGAGATGGAGGCTTTTGGCCCCCTCCACTATTCCAGTGAAGGTCAAGGCTTTTCCCCCTCCTGGGATCCCCAGGGGTCCTCTCATGGGTACATGTGTGAGACCTGATCACTATGCGCCTGTGTAGTCACACCTCGGTCAGCCTTCTGGATTACCTGTATTGTACTGTCCCCAGCATGGGTGCAGTACTCAGTGGTGCCTGACCAGGTCAGGGGCGCCACACTTTGAACCACCTCTCTGCCTCAACTCTGCTTTTCCTTAGTTCTTTTAGTGCTACATCATTCTCTGTTGTACAACTGTGCTACATCATTGTTCCAACACTGCCACTTTTCTGTAAACTTGGCTATATCGTTTTTCCAATACTGCTACTGCATGGTACGGGCAACTGCTACTTTTTTGTACCTACTTTGCTATATCATGGTATCAGCTCTGCTACACCATTATTGCTGATCCAGCTTTACGTCACCAGTAATCGCTGGCTACGCCAATCATCTCTGGTCCAGCTCATCAGTAATTGCTGATCCAGCTTTACTTTACCAGTCATCACTGATCCAGCTCTGCTACACCTGTCATTGCTGATCCAGCTCTGCTACACCTGTCATTGCTGATCCAGCTCTGCTACACCAGTCATTGCTGACCCAGCTCTGCTACACCAGTCATTGCTGATCCAGCTCTGCTACACCAGTCATTGCTGATCCAGCTCTTCTACACCAGTCATTGCTGATCCAGCTCTGCTACACCAGTTATTGCTGATCCTGCTCTGCTACACCAGTTATTGCTGATCCTGCTCTGCTACACAAGTTATTGCTGATCCTGCTCTGCTACACAAGTTAATGCTAATCCACCTCTGCTACACCAGTCATTTTTGATTCCACTCTGCTACACCAGTCATTAGTGATCCAGCTCTGCTACGCCAGTCATTGCTTCACCAGCTCTGCTTCACCAGTCATTGCTGATCCAGCTCTGCTACACCAGTCATTGCTGATCCCGCTCTGCTATACCAGTCATTACTGATCAAGCTCTGCTACACCAGTCATTGCTGATCCAGCTCTTCTACACCAGTCATTGCTGATCCCGCTCTGCTATACCAGTCATTGCTGATCAAGCTCTGCTTCACCAGTCTTTGTGGAGCCAGCTCTGCTTCAACAGTCATTGAGGGTCCATCTCCGCTACACCAGTCATGCTGATCCAGCTCTACTTCACCAGTCATTGCTGATCCAGCTCTACTTCACCAGTCATTGCTAAGCCAGCTCTGCTTCACCAGTCATTGCTGATCCAGCTCTGGTACACCAGTCTTTGCTGATCCAGCTCTGCTTCACCATTTATTGCTAATCCAGCTCTGCTTCACCAGTCATTGCTGATCCAGCTCTGGTACACCAGTCTTTGCTGATCCAGCTCTGCTTCACCATTTATTGCTAATCCAGCTCTGCTTCACCAGTCATTGCTGATCCACCTTTGCTACACCAGTCATTGCTGATCCACCTTTGCTACACCAGTCATTGCTGATCCACCTTTGCTACACCAGTCATTGCTGATCCAGCTCTGCTTCACCAGTTATTGCTGATCCGTGTCTGCTTCACCAGATATTGCTGATCCATCTCTGTTACACCAGTCATCGCTGATCCAGCTCTGCTTCACCAGTTATTGATGATCCGTCTCTGCTTCACCAGTTATTGTTGATCCATGTCTGCTTCACCAGATATTGCTGATCCATGTCTGCTTCACTAGTCATCGCTGATCCAGCTCTGCTACACCAGTCTACGCTGATCCAGCTCTGCTTCACCAGTCATTGCTGATCCAGCTCTGCTACACCAATTATTGCTGATCCAGCTCTGCTACACCAGTCATTGCTGATCCAGCTCTGCTACACCAGTAATTGTGGAGCCAGCTCTGCTTCACCAACCATATCACGTCATCCAATTTCCAGATCATCACCGTTTCCAAGCTAGTACTGGCCATATGGTCTTCACAGCTCCTTCAGGTTGACATGTCTCTAGGCCTACTAGCTTAAAGTGGATCATTTCCACCTTTTGGAGCCACCATGAGTCTTCCTCTAGGCTCTGACTGGTGATGATGACTCATGTGGCTCACCAGGGTGTACATCCCAGTGATTAGCAGCTCCCCTTAGCTCACCATGCGGCTGCAGCCACACACTGTCTTCAAGTCCTCCGTCCAGCTCCTTATATCCCAGGCAGTATATATGTAGCACCCACGTGGCAAAGGATTAACTGTTACTCGTCACCGGGCTGGTGATGTCAGGTTTGGGGATGTCACGGGGGGGGCCCTACTCGGCTTCGTGGCCCCGAGGTGTACAATACAGGGGGGGGGAAGGATGATGGTGGAGGTTTGATTTTTGTCTCGTGACGCCACCTGTGGTACGCAACTAGGGATTAGCCGCCGCTGTGATGTCCTCCGGGGCTGAAGGTGTCGCAGCAAGCATTGTTCTGCTCCTCACAGGTGGAGCGGGCCCCGGTGAGGATGATGGGGATGATAGTCAGCTGCTGGCGCCAGAGCGCGGGACGCTGGCACTGGCAATGATAGCCTGAGGCAGCAGGTGCGAGTCAAGATCTATTTACTCAAAGTTCTGGTGCTGCACTCAGGGTACCGGTCTCCGCCATGATGGGCCTCAGCCGATCCCGGGTAAGTTCAAGGTCAACGCCGCTGCTGTGAACTGAGAGACCTTCCTCCTTGCGCTTGGTGTTGGATCCCCTTGGCCTACATGCTACATGGGGACCCTGATTCTTATAACTCAGCTACTGTCCTGTTTGCAGGTGACGCGGGTCCGCTGTGCGGCCTGACCGTAATTCGGACCCCGGGCCCCATGTGGAACTGTGCTCCGCGAATTGGTGGTGGCCAGAGGGAAGTACAATCCTCCTGTCCTGCAGATTCTGGATGTCCAACATAGAGTATGTTCCACCCTAGGGCTCTACACCCTGCTCTGCGCCGGTTCTGAGGGAGCAATGAAGCTCTCCTCTCAGCAACCATGTTACTCCTCTGTCTCTCCAGCTCACCCGGTCGTCTCCTGCCTCTTCCAGTTGGGCGGGTCCTAGTTGGAGAAGCTCTTAAGCACTCTCTCCAGTGACCGTGTTGTTCCGTGTCCCAGACTATTCTGAAGTGATTTTCCTGTGTGTTCTATAACTTCCCCAGTGCTAACCCACCTCCACGGCCGTTGCCCTAGTAACCGGGAATTTCCCAGGCTGGCTGACTTCCTGAATTGTGTAACTAACTGGCTCACTAACTGGGTATTTGTGTGAATGTTGTATAAGTGTTGCGGGCAGGGGACAGACCACAGCAGGGGGGCTGCTCAAGACGCTCGGATCCGAGGTCGTGGCAGTGGCTCGAGGGGAAGCTGGACCCGGGCCTGAGCACCCGTCCGTCGCTTGCAAGTGAAAAAGCTGATTTGTTATATAGGGGAGGTTTTGTCAGTGCGCCACCCGTGGGTTGCGGTGATTGTTGGTGACACCGTCACTGCCTTGGTATGGGGTGCCCGGGGCTGATGGAGCGGGGCAGCAGGATGGTATCCCTTCCACGGGTAGGGGAGGTGTTGTCCCGGGGCCCAGGTGTCGGTGAGATAGAGTGATCGGGCACAGTCTGCAGGGCTGGACCGGATGATACCGGTGTACTCACTGTTTTGAATAAAATCACACAGAGTCTAGATAGTAAACCATCTGCCGGATACCAGTAGCCTCCGGAGGGCTGTGCTCGGGTCCCGCACACTGGTGGACAAAACAGGGGCCCTTCCTCCTGTACTTTAATATTGTTGTCTTGTGTGTTGACTAGTCCGCATGAAACGGGGTAAGTCCACTCCCGGTAATGTCGCGGGCGGAGGAGGGGACGCTGCGCTCTCCCACTGCTCGGGTCCGGCCGCTGCTGCTGCGGCTGCTGCTCGGTGGTGGCTCGAGCGGTGGGCCGGATCCCGGGGACTCGAGCGGCGTTCCTCGCCCGTGAGTGAAAAGGGTGGGGATTGATTGTGGGGATTAGATATTGTCCGTGACGCCACCCACGGTTGTGGGGAGATTGGTGACACCACCGCTGCTCTGGACGGGGATCCCGGGAGCGATGACAGGGAGCAGCTTGGATGTTAGTCCTCCCCTCCGTGGGTAGGGGGGATTGGTTGTCCCGAGGCCCGGTGAGGGAGTAGGGATGGATGACAGGCGGGTTACGGGGCCTGGTGAGGTGCAGGGTCGCGGGGGCAGCGCTGTGCCGCACGGCACGGTGGTACTCACTCAGCCAGTAATACACACTGAGTCTCTGATGAAACAAACGACTGGATGGACGGGTCCCACAGATGGCTGCGGTGTTTTTCCCCTGACCCCAGGTTGGTAATGTAAGTCCTTTACTGCACCTTCCGTACGCTCCTCCTGCTCTCCAGTTTCCAGCTGGCTCCCTGGTTCAGTACCGGTGGGCCACCGCCCAGCCCCGGCTACCTACGGTTCCACCAGACTGTCTTCCCGGCTCTCGCAGACGGCCACTACCGTCTGCCTGACTGCTGCACGAGGGCCCTAGGCTCCAACCTAGGCCCCAGTCTGCGTCTGCCTCTCTGCAGACCTTCTCTCTCTTCCTCTGAATGGACTTGTCTGGGCTTGTTTCCTGCCTTAGGCCAGCTAAACTCCTCGGTGGGCGTGCCCATCTGCCTGACTCCGCCCACCTGGTGTGTCTGTCTGAACCCGAGGAAGAAATCAGGTCTCACTGGGGATGTCTGCTGTGAACTGCTGGGGGTGTGTGTGTGTGTGTGTGTTGTTACCTGTGGCCCCTGGATTGTCCAGGGCGCCACAGTAACTTTTCCGTGGGAGCTGTGGCCAGCAAGATCTGACCCTTGGGATTTTAGCAGGCACTTGCAGACGCCCTATCCCCCGCGTTGGGCTTCCGTTTTGCTCTATCTGGGCTGTTAGTGGGACAAGACTTGGAATCTTGTCCCCTGTTGGTTAATTGGAAAGGTGCTTGCAGCTGTCCTCGCCCTAGGGTCCAGGCACCCCGACTGTGCACGGCCTCTGGATCGGATTCCCGCTGTCGGCATCAGAGGGCTACAACCCTGCCCCGGTCCACTAAAGGTCTCCTGCGACCGGATCTCCGTTGCCTGTGGCCCTGCTCTGCCGTCTGCCACCTAGTCAGCTCAGGTAGTCCCGGAGCTACAACCCCTGACTACCACTTCACTCCTCTCACTTCCACTGTCTCCTCTCGACTCTCCTCTGGTCACCTGTTGTTCCCCTCCCCTTGACACCTCAGAACCCCTAGGTGGGCGTCACCATCTGCCTGACCCCGCCCACTGGTGTGTCCCTATTGTCCTGGGGGGGTGACTAGGCTTTTGTGGCTGGTGTATGTACCTGTGTGTGGGGTTGTGTTGGAGGGCCAAGGAGGAGAGAGTCCTGCATCTGGTAGATGGATGCAGTCTTCTGTGACAACCTGATTTTGTCAGGGAGTCACACTAGTGCAAAACACCAGCGATTAACCTCTTCATTACCCGGAATAAGTACTGCACCTTAAGTGAGATGCAGTACCCTGTGGCGACTGAAACCTCAGGGGCGCCACATCTACACATCACATTCACATAACTAAGGTGACCTGTTACCAAGACAAACCCTTTAATTTTACTTAGCTTTGGGCAAGAAAAACGATCGATGGTCGTCTGCTTCCGGACCTGTGCAGGTTAAACTCCAGTGGTATTGATATTTTGACTGATGCGTCGGCCATATTGGATATCAGCAGGAGCTGCGTACGGACGGAGGGCTCTGCGGCACGAGGCTGGAGCTGACAGTATTAGATATTAATAAGTGGTTTAGACTTCACAGAGATGAATTAGTTGAGCGAGGCTACGGCTCTTTAAGATAAAACCGCATAGCTAATTCATTTCAATTTGTAAGTATTCATGCAGGTAATTCCCCCGCGAGCAAACACAAGCATCTGCATTATACACGATAAGTACGTGTCTTCTTAAAGTGGCGGCAAATTGTTTTTCACCACGCGCTGCCAAGATGGAGATAATCACGATTCCTTATAGGCATGGTTCTCAAAAAAGTAGGTGACCCGTCACTTCAGCCAGATCAATGGCTGACAGGGGGCACATCGGTACTCAGAGGAGCCGTGTGGGTGGACTGACCAAAGGCACTGGCTTAAAAGGGTTAATCTCCTTTTCATAAATGGGCATTATCAGATAGTACTGGTAGAAACAAGCAATTTTACAATTTATTGCTTGCTAAAATTTGCAGCCGTTCTTGAGATATTGACACTATTCTTTTGTTTATAGATTGTTGCCTAGGAAACAGACCACTGAGATTAGGAGGTAACAGCATGCTCTAGCTCCAAAGCAGCACTTACAAGCTCAATAGAAGAGAACCTGTAAATACTGCACGTCTGCTGTTGTTGAAAAGCGGTGATTGATCTCCTATCCCCTATCCCTTCTACCACCATTTTAAAGCACCAGATTCAGGTCCCCATAGACTTATATGGGGACCGGCGTCCGGGCAGATATCTAGGATTTATTCTGGTTAATTCTACGTACATTATTCTCAACACATATGTACTTATGCTTTTATATAATAATCCTGGCTAGTTTATTATATGATTTATACGATCCTGGTTTGGTCTGTTCATAGTGAATCAATTGTGGTGTGAGAACTAATTGACATGTAGGGAATGGGGGGACCCACTCCTGTACAAGAGCCCACCTGAGAAATTAACTTTTATTCTGTGGGCTAGTCTGAGCCTGCTGTGGGGGGCACTGAGTGGCATCATACTGTGGGTAGGGGGACTGTGAGGGCATCATACTGTGTGTAGGGGGACTGTGGGAGCTGCATACTGTGTGTAGGGGGACTGTGGGTGCATCATAGTGTATGTAGGGGGACTGTGAGGGCATCATACTGTGTGTAGGGGGACTGTGGGGGCAGCATACTGTGTGTAGGGGGGCTGTGGGGGCATCATAGTGTGTGTAGGGGGGACTGTGAGGGCATCATACTGTGTGTAGGGGGACTGTGGGGGCATCATATTGTGTGTAGGGGGACTGTGGGGGCATCATAGTGTGTGTAGGGGGGACTGTGAGGGCATCATACTGTGTGTAGGGGGATTGTGGGGGCAGCATACTGTGTGTAGGGGGGCTGTGGGGGCATCATAGTGTGTGTAGGGGGGACTGTGAGGGCATCATACTGTGTGTAGGGGGACTGTGGGGGCAGCATACTGTGTGTAGGGGGGCTGTGGGGGCATCATAGTGTGTGTAGGGGGGACTGTGAGGGCATCATACTGTGTGTAGGGGGACTGTGGGGGCAGCATACTGTGTGTAGGGGGACTGTGGGGGCATCATAGTGTGTGTAGGGGGACTGTGAGGGCATCATACTGTGTGTAGGGGGACTGTGGGGGCAGCATACTGTGTGTAGGGGGGCTGTGGGGGCATCATAGTGTGTGTAGGGGGACTGTGAGGGCATCATACTGTGTGTAGGGGGACTGTGGGGGCATCATATTGTGTGTAGGGGGACTGTGGGGGCATCATAGTGTGTGTAGGGGGACTGTGAGGGGCATCATACTGTGTGTAGGGGGATTGTGGGGGCAGCATACTGTGTGTAGGGGG